>NW_027168627.1:42500-312346 GCF_036898095.1 Palaemon carinicauda
GTTAGCGAGTTCACCTGAAAAAGTTTGTCTAATGTTATTCTTGTCATGGGACGACTTAAATGAGGACAATAATTGTACCCTGTTGTCAGGGTGAGTTCCAGGAAGTAAAGTGAGAGAGAGAGAGAGAGAGAGAGAGAGAGAGAGAGAGAGAGAGAGAGAGAGAGAGAGAGAGAGAGAGAGAGAGAGAGATAGATTCAAAATCATAGCTTCATGGGGGAAGGGGCCTAGTTTGAACATCATTTGTTACTTTGTGAGGACATTTTCCTCAATACACACAGCATTAGGTTATTTTTGTCATAACATTTGTTGTTATACTTATAATTTAAGTATTAAAAAATCTGTTTTTATTCCTTTTAACATCTTGATTTTTTTTTCAGACATTCCTTGACCTAGGCCTACCAGCCCAGATAGGGGAAGGACCGTAAAAGGGGGCGGGGCTCCTTGAGCTACGTAACAGTAGCAGGCGTTAGGAAGAGACTGATCAAAATAATGACGGTAGGTATTTTGAAAATTAAAGTTTTAATATAATCATTTGTATTTATAAGGAATTTTTTTTTTGCTGGTAAATTGATTTATAAACTATCAAAATACTTGAGGTATACTTACGGATATCCAATGCGTGGATATAAGGATTTAGACGATTTAATGTTCATGATATCACATTATTTAATTCAATAGTTTTTGTGGAAATTATTGGATTCTTGTTGCTTGTGGGTGTGGGGGTTGGAATGGAGGTATTCTTATATATTCTTAGTGTTATTGGTTTTTTTATTATTACCTCCGCCAACGAAGTTAGGTGGTGGTTATGTTTTACCCTCTGTTCGTGGTTGTTTGTTCGGGTGTGTTTGTGAACAACTTCTTGGCCACAATTTTAATCGTAGAGTAATGAAACTCGCATGGATTAACTTAAGTAAAAAGCTGGAAATTATTAATTTTTGGAAGATCAAGGTCACGGTCAAGCAAAATGTCCAATTCACGTAATCAGCCACAAGTTTGGACATCGTTCTTACAGAGACTTAAAACTTGGTTCATATGCAAGTGTATGAAAATCCACGCCAATTACTGAATGTTGAAGGTCAAAGGTCAAGGTCAAGGTTGAAGAAAAGGTCGAAAAATAAGCCCCTCTAGTTTCCTTGTTTCATTTTTGGGTTGAAACCAGTAAGAAGTTTTAGCTTTTTATGATTTTTATTCAGTAGAATTTTTCATTTTTTTCCATACAGTTGTTTAGAATTGGTCAAAATTGCAAGGTCTAGATACTTCAAGCGTTTACTAATCATTTTATATATGTTTTTAAGTATAATCTTGTAACTTACCTTGAATGGTAGGTTATTTCTTGATAGGTTAATTTTTGAGAGAGAGAGAGAGAGAGAGAGAGAGAGAGAGAGAGAGAGAGAGAGAGAGTGGGGGCTGTAATAGGAGTTACTTTGGGATTGCTTACATGCATTTTCTCCTTTCAATTTGACAACTGTCGTTAAAATAACTGACCCAATTATTTAATCCAATATCAGTCACCCTAGATAGAACCTGGATATGTAAAGCACCTGGTATGGATGGCTTGAAGGCTGAGATGTTAAATGAAAGGTGTGTGACTGTACTTGAATGGTTGGTGAGATTATTGACTATAGGTTTTATGTTATCAATGGTATTGGTGTACTGGGTGTGTGCAGGTATTGTTCCGCTATACAAAGGTTAGGAAGATGTGCGTGCGTGTTGTAATTCAAGGGGTATCAGCTTCGGTGTGGTTAGAAAAGTGTATTGTAGAGTACTAATTAATAGAATTAAGGATAAAAGAGGAGGATGCAATCGTAGAAGTGCAGGGTAGTTTTAAGAAGAGGTAAGAGATGTGTGGATCAGATTTTTTACAGCAAAGCAGATATGGAAGAAATATTTAGTAAAAAGGTGTATGTTACGTTTATGGACATGGAGAAAGCGTGTGATAGAGTTGATGGGGAAGCGATGGGGAATGTGATGAGGCTATATGGAATTAGTGGAAGGTTGCTGCAAGCAGTGAAGAGTTTATACATAGGCAGTAAAGCGTGTGTTAGGATAGGAAATGGAGCGAGGGGTTTCCCATGACAGGATTATGGTATCGTGTATTTACTTGTTAGTTTATACTGATGTCCCCCTTTCACGTCGCAAATAAATGGTTACCCTACATATGATGGCTATACTGTGCAGTATTGTGCCTTATGTAGACCATAATGTGCTGTATTGTGCCTTATGTAGGCCATACTGTGCTGTATTGTGCCTTATGTAGGCCATATTGGTAGTATTGTGCCTTATGTAGGCCATACTGTGCTGTATTGTGCCTTATGTAGGCCATACTGTGCTATATTGTGCCTTATGTAGGCCATACTGTGCTGTATTGTGCCTTATGTAGGCCATATTGGTAGTATTGTGCCTTATGTAGGCCATATTGGTAGTATTGTGCCTTATGGTGGCTATACTGTGCAGCATTGTGACGTATGTAGACCATACTGTGCTGTATTGTGCCTTATGTAGGCCATACTGTGCTATATTGTGCCTTATTGTGGCAATAATGTGCTGTATTATGCCTTATGTAGGCCATATGGGTAGTATTGTGCCTTATGGTGGCCATGATGTGCAGTATTGTGCCTTATGTAGGCCATACTGTGATGTATTGAGCCTTATGGTGGCCATACTTGCTTTACTTACGTGTTTTGGGTTCAACTCCAACCCTCCACTGGAGTCGAGTGAACTACTTCTCGGGCGGGTCCATATTAATCATCTAACGAAACATTTTCATTGTAACTTATACAATTCTTTGATTGTAGCATCTTCCAAATCATATGATCTTGTGAAAAGTAATGTCTTTAGTTTCTTCTTAAATTCAATTGCTCCCTTTAGGTCCTTCATTTCAGTTGGCAGTTTATATAGTGTCTAGGCGCACAGTAGCTAAAAGCCCTTTCACCAAATTTACTATTTGTTCTTGGTTCAGATAGCCTATGTTTGTCACTCATGTCTTGTGTTAACATTTGTTGCTAGTTCTAGTTTATTCAGGCATTCTTTTAGATATTTTGGTTCATTTTGGTTCAGTATCTTAAACGTTAGTAAGATTAGCTTGTATTCAATTCTCTCTTTTACCGGTAGCCAGTGTAATTTAATTAGTGCAGGGGTAATTCTTTCCCTATTGTGTAGTCCTTTTATTAATCTGGCGGCTCTGTTTTGTCCTCTCTGAATTTTCTTCAGCTGATAATTTGGTAAGCCATAGAACAGTGAGTTGCAGTAATCAATTCTTGAAAATATATGGTGATAAATGAGTATGGCCATAAATTTTTTATCTAAGTATTTACTAATAAATGCTATGTTTCTTATATGATAGTTGCAATTTCTTACCATGTTATTTATATGTTCGTTCATTGTCAGTCTATCATCCATGATTACTCCAAGATTCCTAACAGATTTCTTTAGGTCAATGATCGATTGACCTATTTCAATTCTTTGGAAGCATTCGATTCTTTTTATATCTTTTTCATTTCCAAAAATAATACATTCACTTTTGTCTTCATTGAGCTTGAGCTTTTTTGTTAACATCCAAGCCTTAATGTCAGTCATTATTTCATGTATCTTTCTTTTGGCTTCATCAACTGATTCTATTGGGAAATAGAATTGTGTATCATCAGCGTATATTTTAAACTTAACTCTGTGAGTTTCAAGTATATTTGCCAGTTCAATCGTGTAAATTTCAAACAGGAGAGGACCTTGTACACTGCCTTGAGGTACCCCTTTGGTTAGTTTTCTTGTCTCAGATTCAACATCTGATATTACTACTTTAACTTTGCGGTTTTCAAGATAATTCACAAACCAGTCGTGTGCTCGTTCTACGATGCCCACAGCTTTAAGGTCTTCCATCAGATATGTATGTTCTACAGTATCAAATGCTGCACTTAGATCAAGCATTACAAGAATGCAACACTTTAAAAATATGACAGATTTGATATTGGTCTATATGAACTTAAATTGTCTGCATCACCTTTTCCTTTATACACAGGCTTGATACACGCAACTTTTTCACAATCAGGGAAAACTGCCTGTGTTAAACTCATATTTACCATGTTTCGGTAGGTCTCTTGTAGTCTGGGGAAATTTTCTGCATCTTTTACATCATTAATTGGAAATGGATCATTTCCGCAGTAGGTTTTTTTTACTTTATTATTCTCATATAATCACTCTGACTTAACTCGTTGAATACCCTTAGCTTATTTACACCTGTTGCTGATGTATTCCTTCGCTCTGTTGTGCTGATGTTATGAAAACTGGAGCAGATTTGATTTATTTTTTCCTCAAAATAATCAATAAAATCATTTGCTAGGCCTTTAGGATCATTAGTTATGTCAGGCAACACTATTTCTGTCTTCAGACCTAATAGTTTCTTTAGGTTCTTATGTATTTTCCGTGGGTCATTTTCATTGCACACTTTTTTATAATAGGCCTTTTTTTTTAACTAAGATAAGGTAATTGTAGCGATTTCTAGCTGCTTTGTAATGTTGCCAGTTTTCATTATTTTTATTTCTTTTCCATTTATCCTCCATTTTTCTTTTTCTTTTTTTCTCTTCGTGTAATTCATTATCAAACCAGTTCGATTTTTCTTTAATTTTGATTATTTTTGTTATTTCCGGGCACCTATTGTTATAATTAGTTGCAAGTATAGTTTTACTTCTATCAGTAATGCAGTTTATGTAGTATTGTCTCTCTACGAGGGTGTGATTTTCTTCAGTTACAGACTGGTGTTATCCCTTTTATATCCTCTAGGCTTTGTTCAATGAACTCTTTTGGATCAAAGTTAGTCTTAATTCTGTATGTGATTTCCTTCTGTGTTGCATTATTTTTTCTAACGTCTATTTCAAAAGACATCAACTTATGCATTGGGGATATAGAGCAGTCAGGTTCAATCTCCATATTTAGTATGATGATGTTGTTTTTGTTTACTATAACTAGATCTAGTATATGATTAGACTGAGCTGTTGGTTAAGACACTATGTTTTCAAGGTCGTGGTTGTCAATCAATTCTCTAAATTCATTGACATATGGGTCTACTCTGTTATCAAGATGTAGGTTGAAATCACCACATATAACTATATTTCGATTGTCATTCAATGTATCTAGTAAGTTATTAAATTCATCTAGAAACATTCTTTTGCTTTTGCACGGTGGTCTATAGAGTATAACTATTTGTAGATTTACCTTTCGAGATAAAATCTTAATATTCATATATTCAAATGAATTAACTATGAGATGATTTCTTACTGTAACTTTATATGATTTCTTAATTAAGATTCCAATGCCACCACCTCTTTTGTCTTCTCTTGGTTCATGATAAAAGTTATAAGATTTAGGTGTCATTTTATTTATTTTCGATCTGTCACTCACATTACCACTCAACCAAGTTTCAGTTAATAAGCAAATATCTACATCTTGATCACTTACGACTTCCTTAATGATATGAGTTTTGTTGCCAATGGATTGTATATTTATTAGATTACATAATATTTTCTTAATCGAAGCCATGGTCAGTATTGTTTCTGGCTCTTATTATTTCTTGCTTATAAACTTCACAGTTTACTTTGTCATAGGATTTATGTTCTGTGTCATCATAGTTCTTTCTCACACAATTTATGCATTTAAGTTCAACAACATTGCAATGACCCGCTTTATGTTCTCTTGCACACTTGGGGCACGACTGTTTATTCTTGCAATTTGCTGCACTATGCCCAAATTCCTGGCATTTGTAACACTGGTAGGGCATGTAATGATCATAAACATTACATATTCTATATGTGGTACTAAGTTTATCTCCATTTTCATAGATTGCTTTACGTATGTTAGGTGTACATTTTCTAATATAGTGTTTATGTTTATCCATTCTTGAATTTTCTTGCATTATGATAGTCAGATCATCGTTTTCTACAATGTGTCTATTTAGCCACTGGTTCTTAAGCTTCAGACTTTGAATAATATCATCATCATCTTCTGGTACATTAGTAAGTTTTATCTTCGGTTTAAGTTTTCCTTTTTCAGTAACAGTGATCTTGTTTACATTACCTTGTTCCAATTCTGATTTTGGCTGCTCCAGGTTCTGTTTATCTGCAAATTTTATGATCAGGTGGCCATCTTTTGTTTCAGCAGTACTTTCAACTTGGGCTTTTAATTTGGTCATAATTGTTTTCTTATTATTAACTGCTGACACCTCATCAGTTGATTTTACAATCAATGTTTTCTTTGATTTCAGCTTTTCAGCATATGTGCCAGTTAGGTACTTCCTATCTATGTCATCTTCATTCCTTTTCTTTTCATTTTTTAAATCTTTCGTTTCATTTCTTAATTCTTGCATCTCATTTCTTGTTTCTTGCACTTTGTTTCTCATTTCTGTTATGCTATCCTTCATTTCTTCTATTTTATTCATCAAGACCTGAACCAAATGATGGGACATTACGACTTCTTCATCCAATACTTTTCTTTGTATGTTTGCTGCATCCTCATTGAACTTATCAGTGCAATTTCTACATATGTAATGGATATGTTCGTTACACAATAGTCTTCTGCCAGCTTGTGATAAATTTTCTATTAATCCAGAACATTCGTTTTCAATATGATACCATTTTTGACATCTATTGCAACAAATTCCCTCATTGGCAACGACAGTCTTGCAGTGCTCACGTAGTTCAGTGTCATCAGATTCCACGGTGGCCAACGATCCATTCGCTGATTCATCATTTCTTCCACAAGCACCTTCCTCCATGTTGTCACTATCATATACTGGTGTATTCTTCATTATCTGTAGAAATTCATTTGTTTCATCTTCAACTGATTTTCCTGTTTCAGTCTTTTCATGAGGTTTCCTTCTAATTTTCTTAATGGCTCCTAACATTTTCCTAGTTTACACTATATCTAAGTCCAAATGGGTCAGGAAAACCATAATTGGTAACTCTTACCTGTGTCCTAGTTGTAATCAACTATTAATATGTAATTTTGCACTATTTAGTATTCCAATGACGCTGATTCCAGTTTACTTAACTTAATGATGTCGGAAATTATTAACTTAACGATTTTCACTTTTAACTTGCCACTATTGTTGTTAAATTTCAACAGAGCACTTCTTCAGCACGTCCTCACTCCAACGCCTATTGACGCAAAATTTAATCTTTTCCAGCTTTTCACATAACAGTTAATCCCAGCGAGTTTCATTACTCTACGATTGAAATTGTGGCCAGGACTCTGTTCACAAACACACATACAAACACAAACAGGGGATAAAACATAAGTTACATAACCAACTTTCAACTTCGTTGGCGGAGGTAATAATCAACAACAACAATATTTGGACTTTGCTAAGGGTATTTATAAAGGACCAGTGCTTCTGTTGAGTTTTAGCCCTGAAAAACTTAGATCAGATGTTATAATGATTATAATCTTAATCTAACTTGGCGTACAAGTGAATTTAATGTTCACATTTGCCAATGTAACGTCCGTGCTCGGTGATTGCCAGACTGGGAATCGACTCAACTTTTAATTTCTTTGGTCGCTGCAACCTCACCATCCTTATGAGCTAAGGAAGGGGGTTTGGGGGAGCCTTTAGGTCTATATGCTGAGTCATCAGCAGCCATTGCTTGGCCCTCCCTTGTCACAGCTTTGATGGAGAGGGTGCTTGGGCTCTGATCATGTGTGCATATGGTCAGTCTCTAGGGCATTGTCCTGCTTGCTAGAGCAATGTTACTGTCACTGCCCCTTTGCCTCTGCCATTCATGAGCTGCCTTTAGACCTTTAAGCCTTTAAACTGTTCGTACCTAAGCACTGGTTTCACATCTGGGGAATGTCGTCAGTGACACCATATAATAGTTTTAATCTTTATTTGAAATTACTCTTTAGGAACCAAATTCTAATGTACGTGTCTACGTTAAATCATGTTTGTGTTTCCATGTGACGTAGGTGATCTTAATTTTGTTTTTTATATTGTAATAATCGTGGCTTTTTCTATAACAGTCATGGGGCTAGTCTTGTTACATTCACCAAGGTGGTTATAAAATCGAGCCAGTTTATTTATTTATTTGTATGTGTGTGTGGACAGAATTACGTCAAAACCACACGACGGATTTTGACCTAATTTTCAACAAAGATAGATCTTAGCCCATGGGTGACTCTCCTAACCGTTGGCGGAGGTCAGATCAGCTCCTGTTTTTAATAACGCTTTTTTTTTTTTTAGTGGCTCAGAGTCTGGTTAGAATGGCCGCTCGTATAGTTTAATTTTACTTTAAATGTGCTTTTCGGGTCTTATACTGCAGGGGAACCTTACTCTCTCCAGGACTTTTCGTAATTCATTTTATTGTGTACATTCCAAGGCATTCAGCATTTCACACCGCATATTGCTCGTTTATTGTCAAGTCCACATTATCGAAGCGCTTTGAGAACAAGAAAGTCTTTAGTTTTCTCTTGAAAGTCTTAATATTTCTAATCCTTCGGATGTCTAGAGGGAGTTTATTGTATGGTCTTGGGGCTGCACATTCGAAAGCTATAGAACCTAGTACAGTTGACATGTATCTTGGTTCCATTAATTTGAAACAATCTGTAACTATTCTCGGATCAAACGTTGGCTGCACAATACATAGCTATTCTCTTAGATATTTTGGACGTCCGGTTCTGATAACTTAATGGATTATTTTACATAATTGTTAAACAAAATTCTTGCTGTAATAGGCAGCCAGCGTAAATCAATTAGTATAGGAGTGATTACTTAAAGGACTATATTTTTTCAAGTCAATAAAATTGTTAAGCTGAACTATCATCTTTGTCTTATTACAATCACAGAAGAAGGACTTTGATGACGTCATGAAAAGGATGGACGTCTTGCAGACACAGGTCGAGGCCCTGCAGAAGTTACTGGAGTCTGGGAGGGGACGTGGTCGGGGTCGTGGATGTCGAGGCAGAGGACAGGGCTCCAGCACATCTCAACTGCAAGTGCCTGCTCCTGCAGCCGCCCCAGTTGACCAGTCCCCTACAGCATCACAGTCAACCTGCCCGCCCTTTCGGGGCATATGCTACAAGTGTCGTCAACCTGGATACATCAGGGCCGAGTGTCCTTTAAATGGGTAAAATCCAGCTTAATGGGGCATATGCTGGGTGTCGACAGGGAGCGCCCCGTCATTGATCGGTTGGTTGGCCCATCTTGTGAAGTAGATGTTTCCATAGAAGGAGAGGATGTTACTGCATTACTCTCAGCAGTTTCAGCAACAGCTTGGTTTGGAGGTCTATTCTCTGGAAGAATTGCTTCGGGTGAAGATTGCTGATGGAACCATCCTCAGGTATCTCGGTTATGTTGAAGTCAGCCTTCGATTTCCGGACCTAGATCTTAGCCTCGATACCTTAATGCTCGTGGTCCCCAACACTGAATATCATAGTCAAGTACCTGTTCTCGTAGGTACGAACATATTGAGCCGATGTGAAGCAGACTGCAGGGAACCTACTCGTCTGGACGGGTTATCCGCTCCCTGGAAGATGGCATTCAAGGCCATGGTGAAACAACAAACTATTACATCGACTGTTCAGAGTTTGGGCTCTGTAAGGACCACCAAGCCCATCGTCATCCCTGCTGGGGGTCGCCGATTGGTTCATGGTTGTAGTCGGTTCAGTGTACTGTCCGCACCTACCTTAGTGGCAATAGAAGATCCATCCCGATCGTCTTTCCCCGGCGGTTTGGTGGTGACCCCAGCCATAACCATGGTTCAGCCTGGAACTTCTACCAGCCGGATTCCTGTGGAAATCGTGAACTTTTCCAGCAAGGGGGTGACCATCTGCCCGAAGACAGTGTTGTGCGAGTTGCATAATGTAGACCTGGTGCAGCAATCCGTTGCGCCTACTCCTGGTTCCCAACCGGCGCCATCTACAGCAATCCGTTGCGCCTACTCCTGGTTCCCAACCGGCGCCATCTACAGCAGTGGATCATGGTGCAAAAATGGATGATGACGCATTTTTGGCCAAGTTTGACCTATCGCAGCATTTGTCTCCAGACCAGGTAGCCCAAGCTCGGAGGATGATCCAGAATTGGAAGTCAGTGTTTTCGCTGCACGACCTGGACCTTGGGCATACACAACATGTACAACGCCAAATCAACTTGAAGGATGATCAACCCTTTATAGAGCGACATCGGCGCATCCCCCCAGCCATGGTTGATGAGGTCCGTAAGCATATCCAGGAGATGCTTGATCTTGGTGTTATTCGCGAGTCTAAGAGTCCCTACTCATCCAATGTAGTGCTCATCCGTAAAAAGGACAAGTCTCTTCGTTTCTGTCTGGACTTGCGAAAGCTCAACTCCTTAACCATCCGGGATTCTTATGCCTTGCCACGCATCGATGACACGCTCGACAACCTGCATGGTGCCAAGTGGTTTAGTACTTTGGACTTGAAAAGTGGGTACTGGCAAGTAGAGTTGGCCGAGGAAGACAAGCACAAGACTGCATTCACCGTTGGTAACCTAGGGTTCTGGGAGTGTAACAGGATGCCATTTGGTCTCACAAATGCACCAGCTACCTTTCAACGACTTATGGAGCATTGTATGGGCGACTTGTACCTCACGTACTGTCTACTGTATCTCGACGACATCATCGTTTATTCGTCTACGTTTGAGGAACACCTGGTCAGGTTAGAAGCTGTGTTTAAGCGCTTGCAGCAGGCCGGTTTTAAAGCTCAAACCCTCTAAGTGTCATCTCTTTGCCCGGGAGATCAAGTACCTTGGTCATGTAGTGTCCGAGAGGGGTATCCACACAGATCCCGAGAAGATCAGCAGTGTTCAGTCCTGGCCCATTCCGAAGTCTGTGAAGGATGTCCAGAGTTTCCTGGGATTTGTCGGCTATTACCGTCGTTTTGTGCAAGACTTCGCCCGTATTGCTCATCCACTGCATCGGCTGACAGAAGGCCCAGTTATAAAGGTCCATGGTGGGAAAACTCGGAAACCACCTGCCTCATTCCATTGGAAGGAAGAGCACCAGAAGGCTTTTGAAGAGTTAATCGCCCGTGTTACTTCCGTGCCACTGTTGGGGTTTGCTGACTACAAGCAGCCATTTATTCTCCATACCGACGCCAGTTCTGAGGGCTTAGGGGCAATCCTCTATCAACAGCAGGAAGGTCGGGAACGCATCATTGCTTATGCCTCTCGTGGATTGAAAAACTCCGAGAAGAACTACCCTGCACACAAGTTAGTTTCTCGTCTGTGAAAAGTTTCATGACTACTTGTATGGAGCCCAATTCACTGCCTATACAGACAACAACCCTCTCACGTATGTCCTCAGTTCTGCCAAGCTTGATGCCACCGGACATCGCTGGGTTGCTCAGTTGGCCAATTACAATATTTAAATCGTGTAACGGAGCGGCAAAACTAACGTGGATGCTGATGCCCTATCTCGTATCCAGTGGCCAAGTTCCATTTGTCAAAAGGTGTCCAGTCCAGTTGTTGATGCCGTATTTGCTTCTGTCCAAGAGGATGTTCCAGTTGTGGAGTCAATCTGCTGTTCTCAACAGTGCCAGGTATCTAGCCTGCCCACGGATGGTCTCCATAGTATGACCAAGGAGGACTGAAGGTTGGCCCAGAGATTGATTGATTGATTTAAAGTTTTCAGGCATCCTGACTTGGCCCAGAGAGAAGATCCCCATCTCGTGGAAGTCATCAGTCGGCTAGGAGAGAAGTCTTCAGAGAAATGTTCCTCAAACATTTTGGCAGTTAAGCAACTGATGAGGGAGAGAGATCATCTTGTCTTGGAAGATGGAATCTTGATCCAGAACACACTCGTCCATGGTTTGCCGAAGCGTCAGGTTGTACTTCCCAGTAAGTTTTACCAGTGGGCCTTGGAAGGATGTCATGACGAAGTCGGCATCTCGGTCGTGATCGAACACACACTCTTCTTCAGGACCGTTTCTTCTGGACTGGTATGTCAACAGCAGTTGCTAATTACATCAAGGGATGCCTGCCTTGCGTCAGACGGAAGTCCGCCGTCAACCAACGTGTTCCTTTGGTGAATATCAGCTCATCACAACCTTAAAAAGAAATCCAGCTACTTTTTACTCCTAAATTTTAGAGCTCCCTCTAGTTATTAGTAAATATTGACCTTATTAGTTTACACTAATCTAACTATATAGTTTATTTGAATATCAAATTATAGGCTACTAATGTCAATATTACAACACCAGCTGGGGCATTTTTCAGATCATAAGTTAATCCACGTTTTTCATCATCAGTTTAATGTTTGCTTAAATTATATGCTACAGCTTCACACACACAAACATCGCAACCAAAACAGTCATTTATTCCCTTAAATAATGAAAGTTTACTTGAAATTCTACAAAATACGAATTAAAGTTGGGTAGTTCCTTCACTATATAAGCTATTTATAATATCATCATCTATTGAATATTCACCATTAGCGATTTTACAACACTTCCAACCAGCAAAGAAAATAATTCAGTCATTTAAGCAATCTGTAAAATGCATCCTACTGTTCATGACTTCACTAAAACGTATTTTCTTAATGAAAACACAGATTTGGTCTCTAAGATGTATGCTTTTGAAAGATTGTTATATAAACATCTTATAAGGACTATCTCTATATAGTTTGTTGAAACATATCTCTAATTTCCCATAAAACAATAAATCTCCAGCCCCGCCTCTCATAACTAGACATCGTGGCCAGAAACACAGTCTATTATTCTTTCGAGTTTGACGTATTTATTTAACTTACGGCCTTGATAAGAGCCTTTATTTGTTTAGTTAAAGAAGTACTACCTTTTATAATGTTATTCTTATAAAATCTAATTATCTAAGTCCTAATTCTTCTGATATACGTATAGGTATTTCCCCCTTCCTAGGTATGGTACGTAATTTCATTCATAAAAATAGTTCTATGACGTCATAAATACCACCAATCACAGCAGAGAACGAATCAGTCAGAGACAACAGATATTTCCCGCTAAATATACATAAAGGTGAGAGGGTTCCTCTGGATTATGGCTGCTGTTGGCTAGCGAGTTAATAATGCCAAAGCCTTTGAACTTTTAATGTAATAAATAAGTAACTGATTTCTCAAGCAACAGCTCATAAATCGCAGAAACGCTCTCTTGGTGGGATAATCCAGCCCTCTGATTGGCTGTATCTTCTCAGCTGTGATTGGTTGTTATTTCTGTTTACAAACTCCCAAATACAAGGTAAACATCGTAGCCAAAACCTAGTTCATTATTTCTTCTAAAAAGACGTATTTAATCAGCTTAAGCATTCGAACAAGATTTATTATCTATTTTATTAGTAAGTTAATTATATTAGAAGTTTATTTTTACTATAAACTATAATTTATCAGTCCTAATTCATCTGCAATACATATAGATACTTCGCTCCAACCGAGTCGAATTCATTCATAAAAATACTATTGCCTGACGTCACATACTACAACCAATCACAGCAGAGGACGTCTCAGCCAATGAGACGACAGATATTTCCCGCTAAAAATGCATAAGGCGATAGGGTTCCTCCGACTTATGAGCTGCTGTTGACCAAAAAATCAGCTTCACGGGGAGCAATTTCGCGCAAACGCTGTAGCTATTGACGTTTTTTTCATCCTATTTGGTTTTCATAAGCGTTTCCATGTAAATTTACGGGTATTTGGGCAGGTTCCTTCAACAGCAACTCATAAGTCCCCGTTACTCTTGGTGGTACATTCAAGTCCTCTGATTGGCTATATCTTCCTCAGTTGTGATTGGTTATTGCCTTCGTTTCACGCACAAACGAACACACGAATAGAACATCGTAGCCAGAAAGTCAGTCGATTATTCCTTCAAATATGACTTGTTTATCTAATTTACAAGCTTTAATAAGATTCTTTATTTATTTTATTCAAAAATTGATAACATGGCTAAGATTATTTTTTGTGAAATTTAATTTTTAAAGCTCTAATTAATCTAAAATACGTATAGTTTTTGTTTTACCCCTAGGTAACATCGTAGCCAATTTGTAGATTAATTATTCCTTCAAAAATACTTATTTATTCAGCTTAAGGAATTGAACAAGATTCATTATTAATTTGGATAGTAAATTAGTTCTATCATACGTTTGGTTTTATGAAAAAATATAATTTAGAAGACCTAGTTTATCTGCAATACGTATAGGTATTTCACTCCTACCGAATCGAATTCATTCATAAAATACTATTACCTGACGTCACATACAACCACCAATCACAGCAGAGGACGTATCAGCCAATGAGACGACAGATATTTCGCGCTAAAAATGCATAAGTCGAGAGGGTTCCTCCGACTTATGAGCTGCTGTTGACCAAAAATTCAGATTCACGGGAGCCATTTTGGACAAACGCTCTAGCTAATGACGTTTTTTTTCATCCTATTTTGTTTTCATAAGCGTTTTAATGTAAATTTACGGGTAATTGGGCAGGTTCCTCCAACAGCAACTCATAAGCTCCCGTTACTCTTGGTGGTACATTCAAGTCCTCTGATTGGCTATATCTTCCTCAGCTGTGATTGGTTATCACCTTGGTTTCACGCACAAACGAACACACGCATAAAACATCGTACCCATAAAGTTAGTCAATTATTCCTTCGAATATGACTTATTTATCTAACTTACGGCCTTTAATAAGATTCCTTATTTATTTTATTTTAAAATTAATAGTATTATTAAGATTATTTTTTTGTAAAATAATTTTTTCAAGCTCTAATTAATCTTAAATACGTATAGGTTTTTCTACGGCTTTACGCACAAACGAACACACACATATCATCGTAGCCAGAATGTTAGTCAATTATTCCTTCGAATATGACTTATTTATTTAACTTACGGCCTTTAATAAGATTCCTTATTTATTTTGTTTTGAAATTGATAATGTTACTAAGATTATTTTTTTTTAAATTTAATTTTTAAGGCCCGAATTCATCTGAAATGGGCATTGGTTCATCCCCTTAGGGCTTACACTAGCATTCATTCATAAAATCATGATTAGTGACGTCACCTAAAACCACCAAGCACAGAAGAGGGCGAATCACCCAATGAAACAACAGATATTTCCCGCTAAATATACTTAAGGCGAGATGGTCGCAGGAACTCTCTCTTGGCGGGATAATCCAGCCCTCTGATTGGCTGTATCTTCTCAGCTGTCATTGGTTGTTATACCTGTTTACAAACTCATGCACACGTTTAACATCGCACCCAAACCCTAGTTAATTATTTCTTCTAAAAAGACGCATTTATTCAGCTTAAGCATTCGAAAAAGATTTATCTATTTTATTATTAAATTTATTATATTAAAAGTTTATTTTTACTATAAACTATAATTTATCAGTCTTAATTTATCTGCAATACGTATAGATATTTCACTCCAACCGAGTCGAATTCATTCATAAAAATACTATTGCCTGACGTCACATACTACAACCAATCACAACAGAGAACGTTTCAGCCAATGAGACGACAGATATTTCGCGCTAAAAATGCATAAGGCGAGAGGGTTCCTATGACTTATGAGCTGCTGTTGACAAAAAAGTCAGCTAAACGGGAGCAATTTCGGGTAAACACTCTAGCTAATGACGTTTTTTCATCCTATTTTGTTTTCATAAGCGTTTTAATGTAAATTTACGGGTATTTGGGCAGGTTCCTCCAACAGCAACTCATAAGCTCTCGTTACTCTTGGTGGTACATTCCAGTCCTCTGATTGGCTACTTCTTCCTCAGTTGTGATTGGTTATTGCCTTCGTTCACGCACAAACGAACACACGCATAGAACATCGTAGCCAGAAAGTTAGTCAATTATTCCTTCAAATATGACTTATTTATCTAACTTACGACCTTTAATAAGTGTTTTATTTATTTTATTTCAAAATTAATATTAATTTTGAGATTATTTCTTGTAAAAAAATATTTTTTTAAGCTCTAATTAATCTTATATACGTATAGATTTTTTTATTCATGAATACGAGTGTCTGACGTCACATACAATCAGCCAATGAGACAACAGATATTTCCCGGTATAGATGCATTAGGCGAGAATATTTTGTAATACCATATACGCAGAAAACAGCAATTATTAAACTATTTTTGGTTAATCAAAAGATATTTGATTAAAGTATTCTTACATTTATAATGCATACACCCTTCTCCCTTCTGTATTTAAGTAAATACAACAAGTTATGGATAATGACGTCATCAATCAAAAATCAATAATAGCTATGAATAATGACGTCATGAGTCAAGAACCAATTACGAGCTCGATAGTTAATGACGTCATTATCAAAGCAACTAATCACAGGGCACATAACCTTCCCACTAGACGAGCTAACACTGGGGCTTATGAAATGCTATGCTGACTTATGGAACCCATTTTAAATATCTCAGACATATAATAACGTATGAAGGAAAGCAAATACATTAATGTATACTGTACTATGAATGTGTTTTTATATAATAATTATGCATACGTATCAACACAATTGTTTCCTGTTGCACTGCGGATTATAAATCATATTTTGATATTCTATTGGTCATTTATTCATAATATAATGCACATTTAATCAAAATTGGTTGATTTTTATATTGTTCTTCCATGTGTACGTAGATTGAACAATAAGCTACGCTATGAAAATATGTCAGCCATAAATGAAAAATTATAGTGTACTCTATAATGGATGAAGATAATTTGTGTGACTTGTGCAAAGATGAAGAAGATACTACTGAACATTTATTTTTATGCCCAAAATTAGGACAGCTAATGAATGTAGACATAAGATTAGGTACGCTGAAAAATCCTAGCAGGGATCTGGCTGCATTTATAGGTAGGGCAATGCTGGTAAAAGAAGAATTTAAGAAGTCCAAACTAACCACAATAGGTTGCCAAAACTGATGATAGCAAGGTGTTATCCTATCTAATTTCAAGGTAGAAGGGAATAAAAGTACAGATTGAGAATCTCATTACGGTATTAATTTATTTAAGTCACAGGTAATATAAACTTATTAACAATAATAAGATAAAGCTTAGAAGCTTTGCACCTATCAATGATAGAGTGCCCGCAAATTTATTTTGCGGAGTGAGTAAAAAGGAACCAGGAAGGAACCAGGAACCTGAACCTGAACAGATTATTAGACCAAAACATAACAAACAAAATAAAATAAATATCATTTCGGAAAATGTCAATAAATATGTTTTAATATTATCATCTTTATTACTAATATTATAATATGTAATAGTAGTTTGAATAATACAATTAATATATGTATAAAATTTCTCAATTACAAAACAGAACGCAACCTAAACCACTCAACAGACGACGCCCATAAATGTAAACAAAGTGAGTGCCGGGTGAGAAAGCCACGCTGTTTAATTCAACTTTAACCTGGTCATTAGGTAATTTTGGTATTTTATGCTCTTTTCAGCATCCTGTGTAATTCATAGGGACACGTTTGAAACGTGATTGAAATAATTAAATGCATATATTTGGGATTTTGTGTGAAATTTAAGAGCTATAATTCCGTCTGTCCTGTTAATGATTGTCCCAAACTGTGGTGTATGTTGGATAGCGGCCACCTGCATGTACGCTTACGGCTAACTTAGAATACGGCATTAGGTAAGTAGGTAAGGACACAGCGTGTAGGTTAGGTTAGGGGGAAAAGTTTAGGTAAGTTGATGTCCATTATTAATCAACACAAGAGGAACTCGTCGCGGTTTCATTGTAGTGTATTACAGGGCAATGTAACCTTGGAAAACAACTACTTTTTCTTATAGAAAAAATTACGCTCTCTTCGTAAATGACACTTGTTCCTGTCGCAAATTAATAGTTTCAGAAATATATATACATCTATATCCTCCAATAATGGGGGACCCCCAGTGGGAACTCGGGGTTTTGGGTGGGGAAAACATATTGGGGAATCGATATATAAACGTAAAACAAGCCTTTTCTTCTCTATACATTATCTTCTTGAAATTATAATAACCGGAGGAAAATACAAAACAGTATATCTGGATAAACTTTGGAGGCGCCGTTACAAAGATTGTGTCATGAAAAAATACAGTAACCAGTGCTGCCAACGTCCGATGTAGATCAAATGTTATTTTGTGACCTATCATACTACTAGGCTAGGTTAGGTGGGTTTGTTAGGTTCTGTGCCCTTTTTGTACTTTTTATATATTGAGTAAAACTTATGTGAAGAAATTATTTAAAATACATATGGAAATATCTATCATTACTATCTTTAGTAATGTCAGCGTGCCGTTGGTAACTCTGTGTACCATACGTCAACGTTGGTAACACTGTGTATTATTGGTAACGTTGCTAATGTTATCGTTCTTTCGTAAGAGAAGTGACACCGTGCAACTCAAAGTTATCCGAATTGGTTGATCTGTTTGTTTCCGATTGAAATGAACATCAAATTCAGTTAATTCACATTATTTACTATAGGGAAACAATTATATATCGTTTCCCCAGTATGTTTTTCCCACCCAAAACCCCGAGTTCCCACTGGGGGTCCCCCATTATCGTAGGATATAGATGTATAAATATTTCTGAAACTATTCATTTGCGACGGAAACGAGTGTCATTTTTGAAGAGAGCGTAATTTTTTCTGTAAGAAACAGTAGTTTATTTCCTAGGTTACATTGCCCTGTAATTCACTACAGAAATATCCTGGTTGCTGATATACAAAAGCTCCAACCATTATTTCCCTTGCAAATAAATAGTTAATAAGATATACCCCAATATATCCTACAGTAATGGGGCCAGTCAGTGGGAACCTTGAGTTTAGGGTAGGGGAGATTTACTGGCGAATCGATAATTAATGGTAAAACTAACCTTTTTTTCTATGTACGTTACTCTCTGGGACGCATAATAAATCCTCGAAAAATAGCACAAAATATGGGGATCCTCTTCCCCTGAAATGTATATTTCATTCATTAGATCATGTTTTGTGAATTGGAGGTTTCGGAGCCTTTGTATATCAGCGGCCAGTTCCTCCAGCGAGCATAAAATATAGACACCAACTAAACTAAACTTCCCTCCCCTAATCCAACCTATAAGCCGTGTCCTTACCTACTTACCTAACGGGTGGGTGGGGGCTGCTAATGCCCCCTTACACTGCTGTATTATTATATAGTCAGCCGTCATCATACACACAGGTGGCCGCTTTTATACGTACACCCCGAGGTTTCTGCTCCCATTTGTGCATCTGTACATGGTTTCTTGCGCGAATATGAGCTTATGCTTCCTGCGCATTATCCATCCTCCTTATTGCTCCATGACGAGTTTATACCGTGTACTGTATTTATTTGTACTTTGGATTGTTCTGGGTAAATATATGATACTTTAATTTCATGTTTGATATATTTCTGCCAATGATTATTGGGGCTAACCTCCTGTTTGAGGTTTTGGATGAGGTTTTGGACTCCCTTTGAAAAAAAATTTATGGTGAACTCCAGTGGGAAATCGGGGTTTGTTGGGTGAGGAAATGCCAAAAACGAGTGATTTGCAGCAATAATAATGGTCAGAATTGCAAAATAAACACAAGGTAACAAGTTGGAAAAATATATGGTTCATGTAAGTGGCTGAAAATTAAAGTATTATGATTATCTATTATTCACTAAATGTCTTTTTAATGGTTTTTTCTTTGCCGTGGCTCTCTAAACTCGCAAAATTAACATTGCATCCCTGCTCCTATGTCTGGCAACCGGTACATGTTGAGCTGTGCTAGCAAGCCCCATTGGTCTTTATTTCAGGGTTATTTTCTTCTTTTACATCATCAACAATAGCTATACACTGAATGGAGTGTTTTCATTATAATCAATTACTGACAGATGAAATTACACCAAATTAAAAAAGAAAATACATTTTCAAAATAGATTGTGCATCCCTCTTTGAGATGTCTTTGTGATGGTCAAGCTGAACCTGAAGGGGAAGGTGCTAAAATAAATGGCTGTTGTAGAATGGCATCCCGGAACTTGTGCATAAACATTTGGAAGCTTTTATTTGGTTTAAAAAGCCAGGCAATGATTGTCATGCAAAAAAAACAGAACAGCGGGAAAAAGCAAACGCAAGCAACATATGCGCAATAACTCGCCATCAATCTACCAAATGTAAACAATGGAGTTAAAGTAAGAATTAGCCCTCACATTTTAATCAACTATTACGTAAGTTATTATGCCCCAGCCCCCATTTACCATACAGAGAAAAATGCTAAACTAGCCAGCACTTGTCCATTCCTTATAGCGATTTTCAGTTTCGCTAGTAATTAAAGTATCATATATTAACCGAAAAATTACATACAGTATTGAAAATGGAAGCTAACCAAGAACACAACCTAATGTAACCTAACCTAGGATCCTTATTGTTACCTACTTATCTACTGAGGGGTGGGGGGCTGCGGCTCTCCTTAGACAGCTGTATCCTTAGCTTACCGTAAGGCTGTCTCAACTCTGCGTTTGCTTCCTACCCGGGTTCCCTCCTAGCTAGGTAAAACTAAATCAAATTTCATAATTCGTAAAACAAGCTTCATAATATCGTATTTCAGACTAAGATAGACAGCATTTTCCCCAAGAGAAAATAGATTTGACAAGTGATAAAAAAGTTTATGCCTGTCCCAACCAAGTACTTATACCCCAATTCCATTAATATGTGCTCAAAATTCTTTTAATGTGGAGTTCTGCCCCCAGACTCTTGTTTCGTTGTTGTATTTCTCAACCCAGCTTTGGTGTTGATTGAATGGGTAAAATTGTTATTGTATATTCTGGGAGGAAAGAGGACAAATAAATAAATTCACATGCAAACAAACAATATATATCTTGACCATTCGTACCATTTTTGAAGTCGCTGAATCCAAATTCTTCGGACTCTAGCAATCATAATTATGAGGACGACCGGAGTTAGGGGGTACAGGACTTGATTCAGAGTTTTCACACACTCTGGAAGTCGACCAAATAGGCCTTCACAAAATAAGTATTTGAACAGTTTATGCATGTGGTACAATTGCACAGATGTAAATATTCTATTGTTTTATATACTGTACTGTAGTATTTGTTTAGGCGTTAATAGAAACCCTCGGCTATTTATAAGGTTATTACTTTCGACGTAGCTGAAAGACTAGCCATGATAATTTTTGTGAGGGATAACTACCCCATCTGCTAGTTAGCGGGTGGGGGTTGGGGTAGACTGGCTACCCCGCTCACTCACACCTCTCGGCTGAGTAACCACTTTACTTTGTGGCTTGGTAGAGGACGGACATGCTGCCTTTCTCTTACGCACAGATTTGCCTTGATTGCTTTTCTGTTTAGTTTATTCTTTTGTGTGTGTTTTTATCTCATACATATATATGCGTGTATATATGGAACCATACTAGTATTTTGTGAAATACAGTACTTGTAACTTTAAATTACAGTTGACAACGTATCCGGCTGTCTCCGCCGTAAGGTAGTTTTCATTGTATTGATACGACTACTCCCCTATCTTGCCGCCCTCCCCTGTGTGGATGGCCGACAGTTCCTTGAAACTCCCGTGTGTTTGTTTCAGTACTTGAGCTAAAGTTCATAACAATTCCGCTCCCTTTCGAGGAATTCTCTTACAAGGAAGGGGACTTATTCTTCGAATAGTTTGTTATGCAGCGGAGTTATGAATTGTAATTCATCACAACTTTTATTACCTTTTCTAACGGATAGCACCGACATGCCGATGGCTTCAGCCGCTCTGGTCAATGTCCTGCACTTCCTGTGGCAGTTCGTTAGCTGCCCACCTTACGAGGTAGCACTCGTTGCTGACCTTCAACTTGAACAAGGCTTGGTGATGGGAAGCATAGTGTGCTGCCAGTGTTAACCTTCCCCCGAGTTGGGCTGCCCCCCCTTCCGAGGGAGAGCTTCCATACTTCAGCCGTTTAACAACCTTCCCTCTTTCAGGAAGAATTACTGACAGCTCGGTGAGATCTGTTTCTGCTATCTCGTCGCCGAAGACTGTGCTTCTTCCCCTTGAGTTGGGGAAAAGCAAATCCAAGGCTTGTTCCTCCTTCGGCAGGAACTTCTCTCTCGTTCGCGAGAGAGATAGTTACGCCTATGCTTTTTCCCATAGAGCTTGGAGAAAGCTTGTCTTAGGTGATGTCCTTCTTCAGGAGGACTTCTCTCTCGCTTGCAAGAGAGATTATTATGCTTACGCTTATTTCCCATAGAGCTGGGAGATAGCTTGTCTTAGGCGATGTCCTCCTTCAGGAGAACTTTCCTCTTGTTTGCGAGAGAAAACTTATGTTCAGCTTTTGCGTTAGAGCTGCGGGTTGTAGCAGGCGCTGCAGCCCGTCGGTCAGGCCTTAAGTCTGTTTCCGACTCTAAGGAGTTTGCTGATCCAGCAGGGGCTGTAGCAGAGCTTTCTCCAAAGCAGGTACAGTGATACCTCGGTAGTCGAACGACTCTATACTCGAACAATTCGGAGTTCGACCAAAATTTTCGAGAAATTTTTGCTGCGGTGCTCGACCAAAAATTCGGTACTCGACCAGCCGAACACGTGACGACCGCATGGGCTTTGTGATGATCGCGCCATCTCGGCCACTCTCGCTTGTTCGGGAAGCATCAGTTCTCTCGAGAGCGTCACTCAGACAACGCGCGATCAGCATTCGTTGTGATTTAGTGATTTTCAGTGCTTTTAATTGCTTTTTTAGCTTTCATAATGAGTCCCAAGAAAGTAATGAGTGTTAAGGGGAAGGAGAAGAGGAAAACAGTGCGAACAACGATCGAGTTGAAGAAGGAAATTATAGCGAAATATGAGAATGGTGTACGAGTGTCCGATTTAGCGGTAGAATACGGAATGGCGAAGTCGACCATTTCTACGTTTTTAAAGCATAAAGAAATGATTAAGAAGGCGAATGTTGCAACGGGAGTTACGGCGGTAACTAAGCAAAGGCCACAAGTGATTGAGGAGATGGAAAAGTTGCTTTTAATATTTATTAAAGAAAAACAGTTGGCCGGGGAAAGTGTTAGTGAAGCGTTCATTTGTGAAAAAGCGTTGCATATCTATGAAGAATTAGTGAAGAAAAGTCCGAGTACCAGTGAAAGTGATTCATTTACATTTAAAGCGAGCAGGGGTTGGTTTGAAAAGTTTCGTAATAGAACAGGTATTCATCGTGTTACTAGGCATGGGGAGGCAGCTAGTTCGGATCAAATTGCAGCCGATAAATACGTGGGGGAATTCGATCGGTACATAAATGAACAAAATTTGATCGCACAACAAGTCTTTAATTGTGATGAGACTGGGTTATTTTGGAAGAAAATGCCAGCCAATACGTACATTACCAAGGACGAGACGAAGGTGCCAGGTCACAAGCCAATGAAAGATAGGCTAACATTGTTGCTGTGTGCAAATGCAAGTGGCGATTGCAAGATCAAACCCTTGTTAGTGTACCACTCGGACAACCCCCGGGTGTTCAAACGAAATAATATTTGTAAAAGTGCACTACCAGTTATGTGGCGCTCGAACACTAAATCTTGGGTCACAAGACAATTCTTTACTGAGTGGATAAACGAAGTGTTTGCCCCCCAGGTTAAGGCTTACCTCATTGAAAAGAGCTTGCCAATGAAATGTCTTCTGGTTATGGACAATGCTCCTGCACATCCTCCAGGTCTCGAGGATGACTTGAAAGAAGAATACAGCTTTATCAAAATCAAATTCTTGCCCCCCAATACTACTCCCATACTCCAGCCCATGGACCAACAGGTCATTTCAAACTTCAAAAAACTCTATACCAAGGCCCTTTTCAGAAAGTGTTTTGAAGTGACCAGTGACACGAAGTTGACCCTAAAGGAATTCTGGAAGGAACACTTCAGCATCCTCAACTCTGTTAACATGATTGACCAAGCTTGGCGAGGTGTGACCTATAGGACATTGAACTCTGCCTGGCGTAAGCTGTGGCCATCATGTGTCACAGAGAGGGAGTTTGAAGGTTTCCAACCAGAGGCGGGTCCAAGCACTGCTACCCCTGTAATTTCTGATGACACTGATGTCGTTGAGGAAATTGTTGTCATGGGCAGGAGTTTGGGGCTTGAGGTCGACAAGGATGATATTGATGAGCTTGTAGAAAGCCATTCTACCGAGTTGACTGTGGAGGAATTGTTGCACCTGCAACAACAACAGCAGCAGGATCTGATTGTGGAGCAGGAATCTTCAGAAGAGGATGAGGTAAGGGAGGATGTTCCAAGTTCTCTCATCAATGAAATTTGTTCCAAGTGGGCAGATGTGCAGGCTTTTGCTGAAAAATACCACCCAGAAATTGCAGTAGCAAACCGGGCAGTGCATATGTTTAATGATAGTGTCATGTATCATTTTCGAAGAATACTGCAGAGGAGGAAGAAACAATTAACAATAGACCAGTTTTTCACAAAAGAAAAGAAAGCTGCTACATCAAAGCCTGTTTCTCCTCCAAAGAAGAGACAAAGAAGAGAAGAAACCCCTGAAATAGATCTGCCCACCCTTTCATTGGAGAGAGAAACAACTCCTGAAGGAGAACTACCCCGCCACATCATGGAAGGGGACTCTCCTTCCAAGCAGTAACCTCCCCCTTCCATCCTCTCCACATCCATCCCTGTATGCCATCGAACCGCTGCTCAAAGGTATGTTCACTACAGTACAGAAAATGGTTTAAAATTGTTTTATTTTAGTACAGTAAATGGTTTAAAATTGTTTTATAGGATTTTCTGACCAATTTCATACACATTTAGATAATTATTGTTGTTTAGGTACACGTTTTATTAATATTTTGGGCCTGTTCGAGTGCTTGGGAACGGAATAGAATATATACCATTATTTCTTATGGGGAAAAAAAATTCGGTACTCGAACAAATCGGAGGTCGAACACGGATCTCGAACGGATTATGGTCGAGTACCGAGGTATCACTTCTCTTTCGGGGAACGAGTCTCTCATTCTCAAGAGAAGACTGCCTCTGGGCATCGGCGGTCCCCCTTACGCTTATGGTTTTCCTCCAGGGGCGGATCGAGAGCCTTGTCTTGAGCGACGTTCTCCTTCGGAAAAACAAACCTCCTCTGCGGAGGAAGTAGCTTTAGAGCTGGATCGGTCTCCCCATCGGGCGGAGTCTGCTCTGCGTTCCTCTCCAGAGGATCGTAGGGTGGAAGTTTTTGTGATCCCTCTCCATCCTGTACGGTCTCCTCCTCGTGCTGTGAGGAGATGTCTTTTTGAACCTGCTGGTTCTCCTCACGGTGTTCGTAACCTTCGGGCTATCGTCATGTTGATCCTGCGGGTTCTCATGACCTTAGGAGTCCTTTGGGCGGTCCCCTTAAACGCACTCCGTTGGAGCCCTTGAGCATTGGACAGGTGTCTGACGCTGATGAGGAGAGTAGGCGAGTCGCATGGCATCTCCTATGTCGTTCGTCATTCTGAAGGATGGAAAAAGGCCTTGATGTCCTTTGTTCCAGAGTTTGTAGCCAAGACTCGGAACCCCAGAGTCTATGACCCTCTTCTAGATGTGACTAACGATCAACAGGACCTACTTCTCTGTCGTATTAGAGCTCTACGTTGCTATCATAAGAGAACCAGGCATTTCAAGCTAGAGTATAAGTTGTTCCTCAGCCGATCTCCAAGAACACACTCACTTTCTGGCTTTGTAAGGCCATTAAACTCCCATACTCTGCTTCTGAGAAAGCCTTGAGTAGTCTCCCTATTCCTCTAACCAACAAAGTCAAATTAATCTGTTCCACCCTCGCATTCAGAAAGAACACGTCCTTGGCGCAGTTGCTGAAGGCAGGCGTCTGGAGTCGTTGGACAACCTCCACTACCTGCAGGAGTATACCCACAACTCCCTTGACCCATTTTCCTTAGGACCTCTGATACCTTTTCAGCGGGTTGTATAGGAAGCCTAGCACCATCATGGGACAAGAAGCATCTTTTCTTAGATAGTGTTTGCGATACAAGTCCGAGAATGAAAGGTGCTGTAAGAATGTCTGGGCATTTTTCCTTTCTTGCTCCCCTACCTTAAGGTTTAACAATTGTGACGCTACGTACCTGGATCATACGATCCATGCAGGTAAGCTATTCGACAGAGACCGTATCCTTTACTTTATTTTATTGAAGTATTTTCCACGTCCATCTGTACAAGGGGAAGGATGGAGAGAAGGTGTGTTCCCAGTCATCTTATAATACTTATACATTCGGATACTCATATCCGGAAGGATGTAGATTCCTCCTAGATTGTCCACTAATCCTTAGCAGGGGCCTTGTCTAGCACCTGTGATATCCCTATGCTCAGGTAGTTAAGAGGTTGACGTGAGTCATGATTTTTGCTTCTTTTACAGAATCGAAGCACATCGATATTTCTGCCATCCTCAGGATGAGCCTCCACTTGAAGGTATAAGGTTTGTATTATGTATGGGAATAAGTCATAGATTCAATTTGTATTTCTCCTAATTATTAAAACACTCAGGTTTTTATGGTTTGGAAAATTCAAATATGTTAAAAAAATTTTATATTTATAGGACTGGGTCATTGTATAGCTAGGTGAAATACAAAATACTTGGAAAATATGGATTGTTTAGATTTTAGAGAATAGGAAAATCACTTTTTTTATTTTGATTACTGTACTGTGAAGCTGTACCCTGACATTTAATTGAATACATCTTTCAGAAATTGAAGCAAAGTTTCAAGAAGAAAATATGAGGCCAGATTTCTTCAGGGGATTCCCCCTCCTTGTCAGAAGGCTTCAGCTGTTGTCTGCAGAAAAAAACGGCAGAGAATGTGGAGCCTCTCGAGCATCTCCTGGAAGATTTGTTGAAGATCATCTCGTTCCAGTGATGCCGTCGGTTATACGGAACTTTAATCCAGCTTTATGTGGCAGCTAAATTACTTGTGAGTTGTAGTTTTTTTTTAGTTTTTCCTATACATCTAAGTACTTGAAATAAACCTTTAATTGTTCCGTAACTGAAATACAAACCACGCTATTTAATATGGGTTATTACTTTCGGCGTAGCTGAAATGACGAGCCATAAGAATTTTAACGAGGGTTTACTACCCCACCGCTAGTTAGCGGGGGGTAGGGAGGGTAGCCTGCTTCCCCCCCCCCCCTCCACACCTGTGCTGAGCTCACTTTGCTCTCGGCTCGGGTGGTAGTCGGACGTGTCCGCTCTCACCCTTGCCTCTTTGACAGCCATTAATGCTTTTTGTTTTTTTTACTTACTTTTTTCTTATACTTGTTATACATATATAAACATTCTTAATGTTTATGTATATCTTTGTGTATAGAAATGTAGTAAGTTTTCTTTTCAGTGTTTGTGCTGTGTGTGTGATGTACGACAACGACACCTGCGTAGTGCAAGGCCACCACGGTCTCTCGTCATGGGGTACGGCCTCTCCCTCTTGGTCCTTCGGTCGTTCCTTCGGCTTTTCCATTAACTCGGCCGCCGTGGAGAATCGTCATCGCTGGATTTTCTTCATTCATCTATTATCTTCGCTGTTCCTCCTTTCCAAAGGGGAACTTGGATTCTCAGTGAAGGGAATGTGGGAGTTTAGATTGACTATGGTCTCTCTCTCTACTCGAGGTCGTTCACCCCTTAATACTACTACGTACTATTACGGAAGCTCCTTTCCCGTTGCGGGTTGGGTTGCTATTCTGTTTATTTGTCTCAATTTTTTTTAATGAAATCTAATTGTATTTTTAACTTTTCAGCATCTCTGTGGGGAACACTTCCCTTCGGGGGTCAGTGGTTCTTACTGTTAGTGAACATTCTTAGATGATTTAGATTATTATAATTCTGTTTTTATTACAATTACTCCCCCCTCCCCCTTCTCCCGTGAATTTCAGTGGAAGAGGAGGGCGCATGCTTAATTTCTAATTCTTACTTTTTGCTATTCCCGCGGGGTTACTCTTCGGAGTTCCTCCCTGGGGAATCTCTGTTAAATAATTATTTAATTTTATTTTCCCAGTTAACTATGCAGTTTTTTTTTCGTTTGATTAAAGAGTGCCAACGAAGTAGAGCTGTCCTGTTTGTGCCTGGGGAGTCTGCTGTCACTGCCGTCCCTCAAAGGACGTCGTCATGGGCGTTATTTCTTCTCTTAGAAGTTCTCCAGTGACAATATGCCAGCACTTAAGATCATCTTAGAATGCTAAAGGAGGTTCGCCTCCATGGGTTGGATAACTTCCCTTCCGAGGGAGGTTCCCTCCCCGGGTGTGAGATCTTCTCCCTGCAGAGGGAGAACTTCCCATACCTTAATAATTCATCGCCGTCGACTACTGTGCTGCTCTTCGGCCAGACTTTTTTCCTCCCTTGCTGAGTTTCTCTTCCTTCAGGGGTGGAGCACAGTCTTGGCAAGTCTCTTCTACGAAGTGTTCACCTCTCTCATTCGCGAGAGAGGCCACTCATAGAGACTCCTCTTCGGAGTATTGCTCCATATAAGGTCAGCTTGCTGATCCAACAGCCCTAAGGGGCGCCATCAACAGTGTCTTCAAGTCTCTTCTACGAAGTGTTCACCTCTCTCGTTCGCGAGAGAGGCCACTCATAGAGACTCCTCTTCAGAGGATTGTTCCTGATTAGCTCAGATTGCTGATCCGGACCTCTCCGCAGATTTATTCGCCATCTCCTAGACCTGCTGACCTGCCATCTCCGTTCCTGACCGCTGACGCGCTGTGGACCTACATTAAACAGGCATCAATCCCTTCGGGGAAAAAAGGGCGTATGGGCAAATACTGCGCATACTTCCCTTAAGCGCCAGGTTTCCCCTGCGCACCAGCGCACATCGTTAGAGTTTCCTGAGATTGCACACAGGCACTCTCCAGTGCTTAAGCCTGCGAGTGTCGCCAAGTCTCTTCTACGAAGGGTACCTCTCTCGTTCGCGGGAGAGGTCTCTCATAGAGACCCCGCCTCGGAGGATCAAGCAGAACTTCCAGTGTTGATCGTCCTGCCAGCTGACCTACCGATCTTCCAGCTCGACCTTGCGCCCTCCCCCACGCGAGGCTGCCAGACATCGCGCGGTAAGGGAGCCATCGCCACACACACACACACACACACACACACACACACACACACACACACACACACACACACACACACACACACACACACAGAACAGCACGCTTGCCGGTGGGGGGAAAGGTTCCGGGGAGGCCCAGGGACATGCCTTCCTTAAATAACCTCATTCTATGACTAACATAACCTACTAAAATTGAATAAAAAAGCCAGAAAAGACCGAAATTGGCCATTATTTTCTATCGAGTACAATTATTTGCGATTCATCATAAGATACTGGCACCTAAATTTTGTAACCTGAGGCCGGAAGTTGTTAATCCTATATAACCGGTTTATGATTTTTCCGAACCATGAAAACCTAAGACCTTTAAGTCACGCTTGGTTGGATGCCTCGGCACGCCTGCAATCAGGCACCTACCACTACAGTATTATTATTATTATTATTATTATTATTATTATTATTATTATTTTCTAAGCTACAACCCAAGTTGGATAACTATGCTACAAGCCCAGGGGCTCCAACAGGGAAAATAGCCCAGTGAGGAAAGGAAACAAGGAAAAATAAAATATCTCAAGGAGAATAAGAACATTGAAATAAATATTTCCTATATAAGCTATAAAAACTTTAAACAAAACAAGAGGAAGAGAAACTAGATAGAGCAGTGTACCCGAGTGTACCCTCAAGCAAGAGAACTCTAACCCAAGATAGTGGAACACCATGGTACAAAGGCTATGGCATTACCCAAGACTAGAGACCAATGGTTTTATTTTGGAGTGTCCCTCTCCTAGAAGAGCTGCTTACCATAGCTAAAGTCTCTCTTCTACCCTTACCAAGAGGAAAGTAGCCACTGAACAAATACAGAGCTGTAGTTTACCCCTTGAGCAAAGAAGAATTGTTTAGTAATCTCCGTGTTGTCAGGTGTATGAGGACAGAGGAGAATCTGTAGAGAATAGGCCAGACTATTCAGCGTATGTGTAGGCAAAGGGAAAGAACCGTAACCAGAGAGAAAGATCCAATGTACTACTGAATGACCAGTCAAAGGACCCCCATAACTCTCTAGCGGTAGTATTTCAACGGGCGGCTGGTACCCTGGCCAACCTACTACCTATGACCTCGTTAAAAGTTGAAACGACCGTACCAGCTTTGCGGAAGTCACGCTCCCATGAAGAATTCGTGTTTGTATGGTTAGGAAAAGTACAAAAATGCTTAAAATTTGTGATGCTTATTGGTTTTATTTTTACCTAATTATGGTCAATGCACTCAGCATCTGTTCTTTACTTTATCAATCTTAAAGATACAAATACAAACATATCCTTAGCAAAGATGCTTCTCTCTCTAATGCTGTTACTAAATTTTGTTTTCCACAGAATTTACACCGGAAAAAGTGTCCTTCCAATGAAATCTTGAACCGGTTCCCCCTCTTCAACTGGGAGCAGATTAAGACAGATTTTCATCTTTATGTGAGTTTCACTATGTATACTTTTTTGTAGATAAATTAGAAGGTATTGCAATAATGAAAAAATATTGTTATCTGAGGCTTAGTTTTAAGGTATTTTGGTAATCTGAGGCTTAGTTTTAAGGTATTTTGGTAATCTGAGGCTTAGTTTTAAGGTATTTTGGTAATCTGAGGCTTAGTTTTAAGGTATTTTGGTAATCTGAGGCTTAGTATTAAGGTATTTTGGTAATCTGAGGCTTAGTTTTAAGGTATTTTGGTAATCTGAGGCTTAGTTTTAAGGTATTTTGGTAATCTGAGGCTTAGTTTTAAGGTATTTTGGTAATCTGAGGCTTAGTTTTAAGGTATTTTGGTAATCTGAGGCTTAGTATTAAGGTATTTTGGTAATCTGAGGCTTAGCTTTAAGGTATTTTGGTAATCTGAGGCTTAGTATTAAGGTATTTTGGTAATCTGAGGCTTAGCTTTAAGGTATTTTGGTAATCTGAGGCTTAGTATTAAGGTATTTTGGTAATCTGAGGCTTAGTATTAAGGTATTTTGGTAATCTGAGGCTTAGCTTTAAGGTATTTTGGTAATCTGAGGCTTAGCTTTAAGGTATTTTGGTAATCTGAGGCTTAGTATTAAGGTATTTTGGTAATCTGAGGCTTAGTTTTAAGGTATTTTGGTAATCTGAGGCTTAGTTTTAAGGTATTTTGGTAATCTGAGGCTTAGTTTTAAGGTATTTTGGTAATCTGAGGCTTAGTATTAAGGTATTTTGGTAATCTGAGGCTTAGCTTTAAGGTATTTTGGTAATCTGAGGCTTAGCTTTAAGATATTTTGGTAATCTGAGGCTTAGTTTTAAGGTATTTTGGTAATCTGAGGCTTAGTTTTAAGGTATTTTGGTAATCTGAGGCTTAGTATTAAGGTATTTTGGTAATCTGAGGCTTAGTTTTAAGGTATTTTGGTAATCTGAGGCTTAGTTTTAAGGTATTTTGGTAATCTGAGGCTTAGTTTTAAGGTATTTTGGTAATCTGAGGCTTAGTTTTAAGGTATTTTGGTAATCTGAGGCTTAGTATTAAGGTATTTTGGTAATCTGAGGCTTAGTTTTAAGGTATTTTGGTAATCTGAGGCTTAGTTTTAAGGTATTTTGGTAATCTGAGGCTTAGTTTTAAGGTATTTTGGTAATCTGAGGCTTAGTTTTAAGGTATTTTGGTAATCTGAGGCTTAGTTTTAAGGTATTTTGGTAATCTGAGGCTTAGTATTAAGGTATTTTGGTAATCTGAGGCTTAGTTTTAAGGTATTTTGGTAATCTGAGGCTTAGTTTTAAGGTATTTTGGTAATCTGAGGCTTAGTTTTAAGGTATTTTGGTAATCTGAGGCTTAGTTTTAAGGTATTTTGGTAATCTGAGGCTTAGTTTTAAGGTATTTTGGTAATCTGAGGCTTAGTTTTAAGGTATTTTGGTAATCTGAGGCTTAGTATTAAGGTATTTTGGTAATCTGAGGCTTAGTTTTAAGGTATTTTGGTAATCTGAGGCTTAGTATTAAGGTATTTTGGTAATCTGAGGCTTAGTTTTAAGGTATTTTGGTAATCTGAGGCTTAGTATTAAGGTATTTTGGTAATCTGAGGCTTAGTTTTAAGGTATTTTGGTAATCTGAGGCTTAGTTTTAAGGTATTTTGGTAATCTGAGGCTTAGTTTTAAGGTATTTTGGTAATCTGAGGCTTAGTTTTAAGGTATTTGGGTAATCTGAGGCTTAGTTTTAAGGTATTTTGGTAATCTGAGGGTTAGTTTTAAGGTATTTGGGTAATCTGAGGCTTAGTTTTAAGGTATTTTGGGGGCAAATTGTAGAAATATTTACAGAAAATCCTCGGCTTGCAAACTTAATAGGTTCCGAGAAGCTACAAGAGAAAGGCCAAGGTTTGGGTGGATGGATGGAGTGAAGGAAGCTCTGGGTGATAGGAGGATAGATGTGAGAGAGGCAAGAGAGCTTGCTAGAAATAGGAATGAATGGCGAGGGATTTTGACGCAGTTCCGGTAGGCCCTGCTGCTGCCTCCGGTGCCTTAGATGACCGCGGAGGTAGCAGCAGTAGGGGATTCAGCATTATGAAGCTTCATCTGAGGTGGATAATGCGGGAGGGTGGGCTGTGGCACCCTAGCAGTACCAGATGAACTCGGTTGAGTCCCTTGTTAGGCTGAGAGGAACGTAGAGAGTAGAGGTCCCCTTTTTTGTTTCATTTGTTGATGTCGGCTACCCCCCAAAATTGGGGGAAGGGCCTTGGTATATGTATGTATATATGAGAAGCTGTTTGTATGTCAGATTTTGTTGAATTTTGTTGGTTAGGCATCAGCTGACCCGCATGCGTACAATTTTCAGCCGTAAAAGTCAACAAATTGTCCAGTTTCATATGGCAAAGGTCGTCTTGATTACTTCATTGAATTATGATATTGTATTTCATTATGAACTTTTGATACAATATCCGAGATTTATAAAATCAGTTGGATATGTGTTTGTTTCTATGAATGTAAGTTGAGGACCTTCTGCGATTGTATTTAGCCTTTGCTCTTTTTTGTTTGCATGGTAAAAGTAACGTATATTTGTTACTTGTATTAGTAGGTCCTTACGTAACTTTTTTATTACTTATTTAGCTTTTATCTGTCCACATCTTTTATTTCAACTTTGTTCCAACACGGAAACTTACCTCTAACTACTTTCTTGGGAGTTACCTGGAATCTCCTCTCATCCGACCAGAGTTTTGTGTAGTTTACCCTACTTCCGTTTTCTGTGAGGTCTAACCTCAGGTGGTAGGATACGTGCCCTGAGGCTAGGCCCGTGTCAGGCAGCCTGCTAGCTTGGGTCTCGGTCCTCGGTAAGTTCTCTGGTCGCGGCGCGATATCATCTCGACGCTCTCCTTACCTCAGTGCGACTCTTTATGTCCCAGACTCCTTTGTGTCCCGCGTGGTTCCCACGTGGTATCCCTGAGCTATCCCTTTGTGTCCCCTTATCCTTCCCTTGTGTTCTCACGTGTTATCCTTGTCCTTATTTCATATGTAATAAATAAACTTATTTTGGATGTACTTTTTTAATTAATCATGGCAACGAGATACTTTTTTTTTCTTTTTTTCTGTCAGCTGATTAGCCAAAACATTGAATGTAAATTGATTAAATTCTTAGTGGCCATTACAGGTTTGTAAAGTCGTCATTATTATTATTTTGGAAAAGGAGGATGCTATAAACTCAGGGACCCCAACGGGGAAAACATCCCAGTACGGAAAGGAAACGAGGAAAAATAGAATATTTTAAGAACAGTAATACATACATATGTATACCAAGGCACTTCCCCCAATTTTGGGGGGTAGCCGACATCAACAAATAAAACAAAAACAAAAAAGGGGACCTCTACTCTCTACGCTCCTCCCAGCCTAACAAGGGACTCAACCGAGTTCAGCTGGTACTGCTAGGGTGTCACAGCCCACCCTCCCCAGTTATCCACCACAGATGAAGCTTCATAATGCTGAATCCCCTACTGCTGCTACCTCCGCGGTCATCTAAGGCATCGGAGGAAGCAGCAGCAGGGACGGGACGAGGGGGCTAGGAACCCCCTCTCCTGTATCTACATCCTGTGAGACATCGACAAAGAACAGTAATAACTTTAGAATAAATATTTCTTATACAGTATAAACAATAAAAACTTTATTCTATCTAATTTCTCTTTCTCTTGTTTTGTTAATGTGCCCGAGTGTACCCTCAAGCAAGAGAACTCTAACCCAAGACAGCGGAAGACAATGGTACAGAGGCTATGGCACTACCTGAGACTAGAGAACAGTAGTTTTGATTTCGGATAGCCCTTCTCCTAGAAGAGCTGCTTACCATAGCTAAAATGTCTTCTACCCTTACCAAGAGGAAAGTGGCCACTGAACTCCCTTTATATGACTGAGGGTTGCATAATTAGGAAAAATACAAATTACTTTAGAAATTTGTGATTTTCCTAGAAAATCATTGACTAATTTCAGAGCAGTTGGAAGAAAATGCGAATCGATATACTGTGGTGCCACTGCTTTTGAAATTCACAAGTAAAGTGAATCTTTTGAATTTTCCTCACTGGTGGGGACACCCAGCAGCGAAAACAAAAAAACCAAACACGGTTAACCCTTTTACCCCCAGACTGTTTGGAAATTTCCAACCCTTAACCCCAGGGGTTATTTTTTTCCCCAGCACATTTTGTAGTATATTTTTTTTAAATTGCTCTGCCAGCCTTAATTTTTGTCATAGAGAGGTCAGGTTGGTCTCATTCTTTTGGAAAATGCCTGAATTTTCTCAAAAAATTATCAAAAATATGAAAAAAAAAAAATTTATAGCATTTTTTTTGCAAGGACGTACCGGTACGTCCATGGGGGTAAAGGGATGAGTCTTGTGAAACATACCAGTACGTCCTTTGGGGGTAAAAGGGTTAAGAATAATAAGTGTCAAACAGACAAATATAATACTCAACTTGGGAGCAGGGATCTCTAAAATGTCGGACATCTTCCAAAAGACACAAAACAACACAGAGCAAAACAAAACGTGTCTGACAAACGCAAGTGCTGAGGAGGAATGAGAATGGGGGGGGGGGAGATGTTGGGGGTAGAGAGGGGGGATGTTGATGAAGGAGAGGTCTAATTGGTTAGGGATCTATGGTCGTGGTTCAATCACGCCCCAGTTTTCTATACCGACACTCAATGGGTGAGCGAGTTAGGTTTATTCCTGGCATCTCTTTTTTTTCTCTGGTATATTCAGCAATAACTATGCCTTAGAAATGATGCTAGAGGAGCATTTCACTGGGCGACGCAGGTTCCTCGCCCAGAAATATTTTTCCTTCGTCCAAATCCCTTATTATTAATGATGATTATAATCCATAAAAATTTGATTTAAGCAGCTTACGTATTGCCAACTTTTCACAATGATTATTGTTAATCAGTCACTAAATGATTCACCATTTCAAGATAATATAGTGAAGATGATGTTTACGTAAGTTTTATTTTAATACCAGTTTACAAATTTCAGGTGGAGCCACTGACTAGCATAGTATTTTCTTGCTAATCTAATTTAATTTTATTTTACAGGATGATTTTTTCAAGACAAAGTTAAAAACCTACATTAATAACTCGCACGACATCATCCGGCGAGACTTCTCCTGGAGCCGATGTTGTCTGATTCTCAACGATCAACTGCTTGCCGAGTTGAAGGGGCGCCTGCAGACCAAAGTGCCGAAGCTTCTCGCGTTGTTGCAGCAAGTCTTTCCCAATACAGCCTTGGATAAGGTGAGTTCCATTGTAGATATTAGTCCTTGCATGTCTTGTAAAAAGCAATATAGTACAGTACTTGTATCTTGCATATTTTGAAAGAACTAATTACGTTAACCCTTTTACCCCCAAAGGACGTACTGGTACGTTTTACAAAACCCATCCCTTCACCCCCATGGACGTACCGGTACGTCCTTGCAAAAAAATGCTATAAAATTTTTTTTTTTTCATATTTTTGATAATTTTTTGAAAAAATGCAGGCATTTTCCAAGAGAATGAGACCAACCTGACCTCTCTATGACAAAAATTAAGGCTGTTAGAGCAATTTAAAAAAAAATATACTGCAAAATGTGCTGGGAAAAAAATAACCCCTTGTGGGTTAAGGGTTGGAAATTTCCAAAGAGCCCGGGGGTAAAAGGGTTAAAAGTACAAACCCATTACTGTATATCTGAAGCTCAGTACTGTATGCTGTCTAATATCCTTTACTATATTTTCCACACTGAAAAGGGCGGGTGTTTGGGATGCATTTATGAAGTACCGTATTTTCCATGTCATAAGACTCGTTTTTTTGTTCCCTTAGTGTTATCCTAACACTAAGATAAAGTTGTATAGGGCAGTTTGACAACTCTCAAACACCTCAGTAATGACATACATACACACGCACCTGACGTAAAATATAAGCCTACAATCATCATTCATATGTAATAAATAAACTTATTTTGAATGTACTTTTATAATTAATCATGGCAACAAGATACTTTTTTTTTTTTTCGTCAGCTGATTAGCCAACACATCTACATGCAAAAATGCCAACTAATGGTATCCAAGCAGGCGCCGCTATGATGTATTACTTGTTGCTGCAGTATTTGTTCCGGCATAGATGCAAACCCTCCGCTATTTATGGGGTATACTGTTGGCGTAGCTGAAAGAATACCCTATAAAAAGCTCCAGATTTGTATACTAGGAAAATTACAAATTTGTTATTTTTATATTTTCTCATATTTTGTTAATTTGTAATACATACATACATATACCCAGGCACTTCCCCCAATTTTGGTGGGTAGCCGACATCAACAAATGAAACAAAAACAAAAAAAAGGGGACCTCTACTCTCTACGCTCCTCCCAGCCTAACAAGGGACTCAACCGAGTTCAGCTGGTACTGCTAGGGTGCCACAGCCCACCCTCCCCCATTATCCACCACAGATGAAGCTTCATAACGCTGAATCCCATACTTATTTGTAATAAAGCAATAATATGGCGATGACTTTGTTACATGGGTTCTGAAAATTACAGATAATTGTTGCTGAACAGAAAATTGAAAAAACATCTCACTGCCGAGTCACACAGTGTTACCAAGTTAGCTGTTAACTAACTAGGCCTAGTCGCACGAACCGCAGAAGAAAATCTTCCTCTTCACAGCAGTAAAGGGAAGACAGGCACGATGCTTGAATTTCTGCGATCATTTGCCCGCTTTAATAGGTCGCGTCGGCAACAGTTGGCGTGATATATTGCGCGCCTGTCATCCGCTACTTGCTTACTCGAGTCAGTGTTGCCAGATGGAAATATTTCTCCAGTGTTCTTTTCAAACTATGATGGGTGTTTTTTATCAGGCTACACTATAAAAAAAAATCTAGCATGGTTCTTCTAATTCCATTTAAGCTCACAATTATGTATTTCCATCCTTCTAGGGGAGAATTTGGGATCTGGCAATCTAGTAAGGCTAACTAAAGTCCTGAAAACAATTGTGGCAATGCCGACGCCATATGTAAAACAAGAAGCCTATGTTGAATATATTGCCCCTCAAGCATAAACTATCAATTAATGGTTAATTTTCACCTCAAATTTATTGATGCAAAGTTAAGGTATGGTTGTATATTGAATGTATAGATGATTATAATTTACAATACATTTGTACTTCATCAATGTCTGAGATTATACATTGAAACAGGGCCTAATTTTACTAATGTAAGCACAAACCCGTACCTCTAGAAACAAACATCACATTAGATACAGAAAAATTAGAGTATCTTCTCTAACCATATCTCTATATGGTATGAGAAAAATGGCTGTTAACAAGCCTATGACGATATTAGACCACCCAATAGTTTAGTCTTAGGCGCACAGGTCCTATTTCGGCTGTGTGTTTTTCGCATGTTCTGTAAGTTAGATTTGCAATATTATACAGTATATACATTAAACACACAGCCTAACTTTCAACTTGCATTTTCTAGATGTGTAAAGTCTTAAGGTTAGCCATAATTCTAAAGGTGATATATGCAGTCTGGTTTTTAATGATAGTAATAGATATTAAATTTTGTATTAACTCGTCTTGCGTAAAGGAAGGGAGTCCTCAGCTCTTCTAGGAGAAGGACGCTCCAAAATCAAACCATTGTTCTCTAGTCTTGGGTAGTGCCATAGCGTCTGTACCATGGTCTTCCACTGTCTTGGGTTAGAGTTCTCTTGCTTGAGGGTACACTTGGGCATACTATCCTATCTAATTTCTCTTCCTCTTGTTTTGTTAAAGTTTATATAGTTTATATAGGATATATTTATTTTAATGGTGTGACTCTTCTTAAAATATTTTATTTTTCCCTTTTTCCTTTCCTCACTGAGCTATTTTCCCTGTTGGAGCCCCTAGGCTTATAGCATCCTGCTTTTCCAACTAGGGTTGTAGCTTAGCAAGTAATAATAATAATAGAAGGCCATTCCCCTAGTAGAGGCTCAGTTCCTATGTAGTTCAGTCCTATACAAATAGGTCAGTCGTCCAGTGCAGGGAAAAGGTCAGGGGGTCTGTGGTATGCTATTGCAAATATCTACCTGTTAACGACATTACTCGTATTTCATTTGATATTAGATAACTGTTTGTTTCTCCTTTTATGCAAGCAGCTTATTACTTTCGTCTTTTTGTTCCAACTACGGTATCTACATTTCAATGAAAAAAACATTTCTCTGCTCTGTGTAAAATGAAGCTTTTACCATCTTTTAGAAGTCCCAGAGCGTAGGGCGCTTCAAAAAGTCTCACTGCACGAAGTTGCCCTCGTAGATATGTGACTGTAAATTTTGATACCGAGTAGCAATTGAACATGGCAAAGACTGTTCTCTCAGGTCTCGGGAAGGGGTCAAACTTGGCCCGGTTGTGGTTTTTTAACAGAGGATCTAACTGTGTCTGTACATTGCCTACTTTATGCCGAACGGGGAGCAGTAGTGTTTCTCAAATCACTAACCCCCCCTCCCCCCCTCCCCTGTTTATCGGGCAGCTACCTTTGGATCAAGAAGACGTTGTCTGGGTGATTGTTCCATTGTCTTATCTGTGGTTCTCTGGTATTTTTGTACGAGTGATTTTCCCGGTAGGCCCGCCACCTCTCGTCGACCTCAAGGTGCACCTCTCCTACCTGGGTCCATTTCCCCTCCTCCTAAGTCTCCTAAGAGAGAGTAGTTCATGGTAAGTGTCGTGTTGGAACAAATGACAATTTCTTTAAAAATTATATTTTTCCTAATATATTTACTGTACCACAAACTACTCTCGGGTTACTACCCTTCCTGCCTTCCTCACGGAAACCCCTCTCAGTAGGCGTCGAGATCTGTAGTTTTCTTCAGACTAGAATGGGGTTAGTTAACCCTTTTACCCCCAAAGGACGTACTGGTACGTTTCACAAAACTCATCCCTTTACCCCCATGGACGTACCGGTACGTCCTTGCAAAAAATGCTATAAGCATTTTTTTTTCTTATTTTTGATAATTTTTTGAAAAAAATCAGGCATTTTCCAAGAGAATGCGATCAACCTGACCCCTCTATGACAAAAATTAAGGCTGTTAGAGCAATTTAAATAAAATATACTGCAAAATGTGCTGGGTAAAAAATAACCCCTTGCGGGTTAGGGGTTGGAAATTTCCAAAGAGCCTGGGGGTAAAAGGGTTAAGCAGTCCTGGGTATACGTGATTCTGAGAGGTCCTTCTAGGTGCATTGTGGGTCAATAGAGGAGGTCGTACTGGAAAGGTGGTTGGCCAATTTGTGGGGGGGTTTGATTTCTGGTCGTGGGAGAGCTGAAGCCCCCAGATAACCCAAGAGAGAGTAGTTCGTGGTTTGTATGTTAGGAAAAATACAATTTTCGAAGACATTTTCATATTTATTGAGACTTTTCAAGTATTAATGAAGTGTTTTATTTTATTCTTCTATACTTTCACCATTAACCATGTAATAGTGTGCATGCAGTTAATTCTTGAAGTCTTCTAGTGTCCATGACCAAAATTTGCAATGATATTCCCAAGAAAATTTTCTTAGTAGGTTCATTTTCATGTCAATTCTTAGTTCATCTATTTCATGTTTTTTTTTACCTTGCTACCTTCATTGTTTTATTATTTGTAAACATTTTTATTTTCTTCATTTCCTAATTTTTTTACGTACTGTACATCAATGCTTTCCTTATTGGAGCCCTGAGGAACTGGGAGGAACGTAGAGAGTATAGGTCCCCTTTTTTGTTTTTGTTTCATTTGTTGATGCCGGCTACCCCCCAAAATTGGGGGAAGTGCCTTGGTATATGTATGTATGTATGTATGTATAAAGGAAATTCTGTAATTTTATCCTTGTGCAAATGGAATAAGAAAATGTATATAAGCTTTAAGTATTTACAAAGAAATTTAATTCTAATCCGCTGCATCATTCAAAGTTTACAGTGTTCAAAAATTAGATCAAAATTAACTTTCATGACAAAAAAAAGTCACAAGGAATGATGGAATGAATTAAGTTCTAAGTTGAATATGTGTGACTATAGGCGATTTCTATTTTACCCCCTTCAAAGTTTAAAGTTTCGAACTGTTTGCATTGTCTAACATTAGTTAATTCTGTTTTGTGACTACTTTTCAGTCGGTCTTCCTCGTAAAATATTATCCATTTAACAGAATTCAATCATTTAGTTGTTAAGATTGACAATGTATATGAAACACTACTCATATTATATTCAATTGCAGCTTGCTATGGATCAAGATCACTGCCGCTGCCTTGTGAAACATGGAGTGGGAGCCCATAGCGTGCTCATCAAAAGTCTACGCAACGTCGACGGAAAGGCAAAGTTCACGAGAGTCTGTCGAGGCGGTCGTTCGATCTTTGACACTGAAGAGACTGCCTTCTTCGACTACCATCGACGACAGCAATGCTGCGAAGACAATTCTTTCAGAAAGTTCATCTACCCCAGATTTTCTTTGGGCTGAGAACATGAAGGGCGGAGGGCCTGCACACACTCTTCCCTCCCCCAGAGTCACTAGGTCCCGCAGTAGAAGTTCATCATTGGGATGTAGGCCGAAGACTAGTGTTGGAGTTAGTTTTTTGGATACAAGCAAAGAAGAGAGAGAACTTCCCAAAGTAGTCATCAAGCGAAACTGTTTGTTAGCGGAGTGGAATGGCCAGATGGAGAGAGCAAACTTGACTTGAGTGTGAAATGTGACCACAAAAGTTCCACAGTAAACAAAGCAAGGTCTGTCAGTAGTAGAAAGAGGACATTACGTTCAGGAAAGGACAGACGTCTACAAAGAAAAGATAAATCACCAACCAATTATTCTCATGGAGTTGACAAGACTTCCAGAAAGACAGATGATGATTCTCGTAGAAATTTAAGGCTTCATTCTCCAGCAGAAACAAACATCGAAGATAGTTTTGGCACCTCTGATAAGTCTGTTTCTCAGCGTGTCCCCGTAGAGAACGAGTTTGAAACAAGAAATGTGCTCCCACTCGATTGTATGACCATCAATGGTAGACAGTGTCCCATGCCTCATTTTGCTCCCTTTCATCCCTTGAACATACAGGGAGTACATACAGAAGACTCTGATACCAGTGAGGATTCTGAGGCTGTTGCTAATTTAAATGTTTTAAGAGAGAATGTGAGAAACTTTGACAGAGAAAAGTTTTTGCAGATCCCTGGCGCTGCTTGCAAGTCGTTTGAAATAACGGTGAACTCAAGAAAAACGGTCGTGGATAATTTTAATTATCACCCACTCAACTTTGGTAGGTATACCGGGGATTGTGCTGCAGAGTATACCAGAGTAGAAAACCTTCCCCAAGGTGTTGTTGAGGAGGAAGAACTAGAGGATCTCATATCGAGAGTAGAATCTGTCCTGGGAGGTTTGAAAGAAAAGCTCAAGAAAATGAAGTCTGCAAAACCTGCTTGTGAACATCAGGGAAGCTTGAACTCTTTTAACAGGAGCGAAGAAAATCTTACAGAAACCTTGGATGAATCCTCAGGTCAGGAAAATGTACAGAGTAATAATGGATTGCAAGATTCCACCATGGAAGTAAGTGAAGAAATGCAGGAGGATACAGATCGAGACGTCGCTGGTCTTACCGATGTCGACGAACCAGAGGTCGTTTCGCGGAGTGCAGAGAAAGAAGAGGAGATGACTTTTTATACTGCTAAGGGTTCTAGAAGCAGTAGTTTTATGACTGCATATAAATAGGTTAAGAATGAAGTGATGATGAGGGTAAGATTAGGAGTTTTGGTGCTACAGAATATATGGAAAATGAATTTGGTTTTTTATGAAGTTGTCTTTTAGTTTGCATTTATGAAGTTACCAGTTATTGTCCAAATCCTATATTTGCCAGAAGTACGCTTAACAAGTGAATGGACAGCAATGCCAAAATGGCCACAAATATGCGTACACCTTCTCGTAATACTGTGCCAAAGGTTAAAGAATACTGTCTCTTCAGGACTACGAAAATGAAAATCAACTTGGTGAACACTGTTGAATAGGAAAAAGATTTTTTGCCTTAGAAATTGCATTGGGCTAACATACATTGTCTTTATCCCTCCAAGAAGTAAATAAATATAAACGTTGCAAGTTGTTCTATTTTGAATCTCAACATGAAAAAGAAAATGTTGGATGCTTTTAGTTCGTAACTACCACATTTGTTATAGAAAAATAAAGTTTTCTGTTATCTTGAAACCAATTGATACCTAAATAATAAAAAGACTCTTGTTTTGACTCCCAAGATGAAATCAGTTAATTTCACAAGATTCAGCATTGTTCATTTATGCATTAATAGATGTCTCCTTATTATTGTTGTTTCTTTCTATACAGGAATAAAATTATTTTTATACTCATCCACATAATACAGAAGGTGCTCAAGAAATACTGTGATTTAACAATATTGTATCATTTTATACAAAAAGCAAAATAATATATATAATATCTATTTCATTTGAAACCAGACTATTTGTTGACATTTACAGATGGAAAACAAAATTCTACTTAACAAGCAGCTTCTTGGAGCCAATTCAGTTAGTAAGCTCAGGACATAATGAATTATAATAAAGTGCTCAGAAAATGCCATATAAATATAGTTTGTTCCGTAACCAAAATACAAACCACGCTATTTACATGGGGTATTACTTTCGGCGTAGCTGAAATGGCGAGCCATTAGATTTTTAACAAGGGTTAACTAATCCCCTCGCTAGCTACCCCTCCCCCCTCACACACCGGTAAACTGATTCACTTCGCTTTTGGCTCGGGTGATGGGCAGATGTGTCTGCTCACACCCTCGCTTGGTAGCCATTAATGTTTTGTCTTTACTTATTACTTACTTTTTCTTATACTTAATATATATATATAAACATTCTTTGTTTATGTATATATTTGGGTATAGAAATTTAGTAAGTTTCCTTTTCAGGTTTGTGCTGTGTGTGTGTGAGAACGACAACGTCACCGCGTATTTCCAGGTCTGTTTTATTATCTTAAGGCTTTTAGACGCAAGGTGAATTGTAAAACAACCTGAGGCAAAGTGCGTCGGCCTTTGAACTACTGTAATGTATTTATATAGATTTACATGATATCTGTTAGTAGATCCAGTTCAGTTTGATGCACTTCCAGGGGTGACCCAAAAGATTTATCATAATAAAGATTAAACAACAGCCTTAACTATCACTTCCAGGGGTGACCCAAAAGATTTATCGTAATAAAGATTAAACAACAGCCTTACCTAGCACTTACAGGGGTGACCCAAAAGATTTATCATAATAAAGATTAAACAACAGCCTTAACTATCACTTCCAGGGGTGACCCAAAAGATTTATCGTAATAAAGATTAAACAACAGCCTTACCTAGCACTTCCAGGGGTGACCCAAAAGATTTATCGTAATAAACGGATTTTGAGCGATGCAAAAAATCTATTTTTGGGTGAGATAGCCATGTCGTCTTGTTGGAAGGTTCCTATTGGTAGCTTTCTAAGGGATATTTGGTTACAGTGATATTCCCAGAGAATTAACCTTTAGGTCTCCAGAATTCTAACTCCTGGCGCGAATATCCTTGAAATTTTTCTTAAGGATATCGCATAATATCAGGGGACGTATATCTTGATACGACATATGGCAATCTTCACCCCCGAATAGCGTTTACACTTCGAGGGGGAAAAGTGGCAAAAATAGAAGGGGAGCCGTTATCAAGGTTACCCTTCCTCCCGTACTACTATTGAGTATCTAGATGGCGCTTATTCCTATTTTTGTAGCAGTTTCGCACGGTGGTTTTCCCTGTTGCTATAACGTTTGTGTTCGATATATGAGGATTTATCATGCAATCTCCAACTTCTTCTGCCTCTGAAAAGTTGAGTATTTATTCTTTACAGTGTATAATTTTTAGCTCCTGCTTCAGAGAAATTAGAGTAATCTTAAGTGTTTGGAGCTTCGCCGATCACCGGAGGTAATTACTTTTTTTACATAAAGGTGTTGAGTTATGTGGACCGTTGATTAAATATATCCAGGAACGTAATGAATTGTAGTCTAACGTGATTTGTTTTGATTTCTTTGTCCAATTCACTATTCCTTATATTTTGATGTTTATCAATGATAATGACTTAGAAATTATACAAAATTGCTAATCTGAATATGTACAGTGGGACCCAGTTATTCCTGTCCTGTCATACCCTTAAAATGCAGTAAGTAACCAAACAGATGGGGTAGGTATAGATGGCCAAGGCAGTGGGTGGGACTTAACACAAGAACTTGGCCATACAGTTAAGATGCGACAGGGCGTACTTATTCAATGACGTGAACCAGGAATTCCTGTGTCCAGCTGTACATGTGACCCGCACTGGTCATTTTAGCCACACTAATGAGCGCCTCATTACCCTCTTCATTTCCTTAACAACCAATGCAGCCATTTCTAGTTCACTGTAGGACAAGGCCTCAGACATGTCCTAAATGAGCAGTAATCCAAAATATTTTAACTTTTTTCACCATTGCATATAATTTATGGAAAGAAAAAAATGACTTATTATATTGCTGTGAAAACATAAGAATTATAAGGGAAGAAAAATTGGTATTTTTATGGGATATAACTGCAAATCCTGCACCTTTTGAAGATTTAACAATATTAAGTGGTTCCTCTAGGCAGCTTCCTACCGTATAACATTTCTGTGAGTGATATTACAAGAGAATTAGCGTCGGATATCACGGGGTTCTAACCCCCGGAACGGCTATCCTAAGATATCGTGTATAATCAGTGACGTATCATTAGATAACCATAGATATCTGCACTCCAAACAGACTTAACCCAGTCTAGGAATCTAAGGAGAAGGATAGGTGAGGAGCCGTTGCATGTCCTCTCCCTTCAAAGTACCACTCGTCCCCGATAAACTCATTCCACACAGCAGCGCAACTACCGTGAGAAGAGGCATCGCGGAGGGACAACGTAACGGGTGGGCCATCAGGACGACATGGCTATCTCGCCCAGAGAATTACCTATGCCTCGGTAGGAAGCCTCAAAGGAAGAGAGGTCCCAGGACAGGGTTGGAACCCCGTGATACCTGACGGTACTCCTCTTGCAATATCATACGTAAAAATATTATACAGTAGGAAGCAGCCGAATGGAACTTCCATCAGGTCGACATGGCCGTTTCACCCAAAAATAGATTTTTCCTACGTCAAAATCCCTTCTAAGTGTGCCACTATATAGCAAATACTACATTAAGGGGAGAGATATGGGCATCTTCCATGAAAACTAAGGGGGATAGATGGTAAGTTGCAGTACATATGTAGTACCCTAAATGGAAAAATAAGATATTCTGAAAACAATAACCGTAGACTACGAGAAAAGGAGGAAATGGTGGAAATAACCAACAAAGTACCAGCAAGGATTAAACCTGGATACTGTATAAGGAATACGAAAAATGACAAAGACAAAAATAAAATAGGAGGAGGAAAAAAAAGTGAGACTGAAAATTTGAAAGAAAACTTAGAGGGTAAAGTGAGCTTAGAATTATATAGAAAGTGGGTAAGTGGAAGAAAAGAATTAAAGAACAATTATAGGACACTATATTAACATCAATAATTTAGTAATCTTTAGGGCAAGAACAATTGCATCAAAACTGAACATTATAAACAGACACAAGGGAGTGTAAACTATTTTACTTTATGATAATAATGAAGATTTGAAAAAAATTATATTGTTTGCCATGAACATAGAAGAGAAAGAAACATTAAAATGAACTACGACAAATTTACAAAGAAGACTTAAAGAAAATAGGATAATTTATATTTAGTGAATGGAATATAGAAAAGAAAGAAATGTTAATGTTGTGATAGCTTACTACCGCTAGAAAGATATTGGGTCCTGTGACTGGCTAGACTTTGGCCAAGGGCTCGACATTATTATTATTATTATCATTATTATTATTGTTATTATTAATAGCCAAGCTACAACCCTAGTTGGAAAAGCAAGATGCTAAAAGCCCAAGAGGTCCAACAGGGAAAAATAGCCCAATGAGGAAAGGAAATAAGGAAGTAAATAAATGATGAGATAAAATTAACACTAAATTATTTTAAAAACAGTAACCACATCAAAACAGATGTCATATATAAACTATGTCAGCCTGTTCAACATAAAAACATTTGCTCCAACTTTGAACTTTTGAAGTTCTACTGATTCAACTATCCGATTAAAAGGATCATTCCACTACTTGGTCACAGCTGGAATAAAACTTCCAGAATACTGTGTAGCATTGAGCCTCATAATGGAGAAGGCCTGACTATTAGAATTAACTACATGCCTAGTATTGCGAACAGGATGGAACTGTCCAGGAAGATCTGAATGTAAAGGATGGTCAGAATTATGAAAAATGTTATGCAACATACATAATGAACTAATGGAACGATGGTGCCAAAGATTAGATCTGGTTAGTTTTTTTTTCCTTTACCTACACATACAACAAATAGTTTGGCCTATCCTTTCTCTATTGTCCTCTGTCCTCATACACCTGACAACAGTAAGATTACCAAACAATTCGTCTTCGCCCAAGACGTTAACTACATCACCATCATTGTTTAGTGGCTACTTTCCTTTTGGTAAGGATAGAAGAGACTCTTTATCTATGACAAGCAGGTCTTCTAGGAGAAGGGCACTCTTAAATCAAACCATTGTTCCCTAGTCTTGGGTAGTGCCATAGCCTCTGTACCATAGTCTTCCACTGTCTTGGAGTAGAGTTTTCTTGCTTGAGGGTACATTCAGACACACTATTCTATCTTACTCCTTTTCCTCTTTTTTTTTCTAAGACTAGCAGCTCTTCTAAGAGAAGCACACTCTAAAAGCAAACCATTGTTCTCTAGTCTTGGGTAGTGCCATAGCCTCTGTACCATAGTCTTCCACTGTCTTGGAGTAGAGTTCTCTTGCTTGAGGGTACATTCAGACACTATTCTATCTTATTTCTCTTCCTCTTTTTTTTTCTTTTTTTAAAGACAAGCAGCTCTTCTAGGAGAAGTACACTCCAAAATCAAATCATTGTTTTCTAGTCTTGGGTAGTGCCATAGCCTCTATACCATAGTCTTCCACTGTCTTGGAGTAGAGTTCTCTTGCTTGAGGGTACATTCAGACACACTATTCTATCTTATTTCTGTAGCTTTTTTTTTTTTTAAGACAAGCAGCTCTTCTAGGAGAAGTACACTCCAAAATCAAACCATTGTTCTCTAGTCTTGGGTAGTGGCATAGCCACTGTCTTGGAGTAGAGTTCTCTTGCTTGAGGGTACATTCAGACACACTATTCTACCTTATTCCTCTTCCTCTTTATTTTAAGACAAGCAGTTCTTCTAGGAGAAGTACACTCCAAAATCAAACCATTGTTCTCTAGTCTTGGGTAGTGGCATAGCCACTGTCTTGGAGTAGAGTTCTCTTGCTTGAGGGTACACTCAGACACACTTCTATCTTACTTCTCTTCCTCTTTATTTTAAGACAAGCAGTTCTTCTAGGAGAAGTACACTCCAAAATCAAACCATTGTTCTCTAGTCTTGGGTAGTGGCATAGCCACTGTCTTGGAGTAGAGTTCTCTTGCTTGAGGGTACATTCAGACACACTATTCTACCTTATTTCTGTAGCTTTTTTTTTTTTTTTTAAGACAAGCAGCTCTTCTAGGAGAAGTACACTCCAAAATCAAACCATTGTTCTCTAGTCTTGGGTAGTGGCATAGCCACTGTCTTGGAGTAGAGTTCTCTTGCTTGAGGGTACATTCAGACACACTATTCTACCTTATTCCTCTTCCTCTTTATTTTAAGACAAGCAGTTCTTCTAGGAGAAGTACACTCCAAAATCAAACCATTGTTCTCTAGTCTTGGGTAGTGGCATAGCCACTGTCTTGGAGTAGAGTTCTCTTGCTTGAGGGTACACTCAGACACACTTCTATCTTACTTCTCTTCCTCTTTATTTTAAGACAAGCAGTTCTTCTAGGAGAAGTACACTCCAAAATCAAACCATTGTTCCCTAGTCTTGGGTAGTACCATAGTCTTCCAATGTCTTGGAGTAGAGTTTTCTTGCTTGAGGGTACACTCAGACACACTATTCCATCTTATTTCTCCTCCTATTTTTTAAAATTTTTTATAGTTTATATGTTAGAGATTTATTCGAGCACATTTAATTTTAATTGATCATTACTTCTCTTGTAGTGTTTTATTTCTTTCCTCACTGGGCTATTTTTCACTTTTTCCTGCTTGGGTCGTAGCTTAGCTAATAATAATAATAATAATAATGATAATAATAATAATAATAATAATAATAATAATAATAATAATAATAATAATAATAACCTAAAACTAAAATTGCTAGATTATTAGAGGCGCCGTTGCAAAGGCTGTACCTCACCTTGACCCTTAACATGAAGTACTACTGAAGTGAAAGTAAACAAACATTGGTGCCAAATATGGAGAATTATCCCTATATTTAGGAATTTATCCTTAGATTTGGGGATTTCGGATGACTTGACGATATTCCGTAAATATTTCTTTGATGAAGAAACACATATGAGTAAACCTTTATATTGTTGCAATTAGTTTACCTACAATTACATAAAGTATAGTGAGTAATTTCTATATTAGAAGAAAAGATGTATTGAAATGGGGATTTTTTGGTGGTTTTGGGGAATTTTTATCACGAGTTTTAGGGATTTTTAGACCCATCTGGCAAGTGTGATCGAACATGTGTTCCGTTTCAAGTTTGCGTAATCTGATTCTATCAAATATTGCGCAATGCTGGTCATTGGGTAGCCTACCAGGTAAGGCAGACTTTGAATGCAGGAGGTAGTGAATGCAGGAGGTAGGCAATGCAAGTCATTGGTAGCCTACCAGGTAAGGCAGACTTTGAATGCAGGAGGTAGGCAATGCTGGTCATTGGTAGCCTACCAGGTAAGGCAGACTTTGAATGCAGGAGGTAGGCAATGCAGGTCATTGGTAGCCTACCAGGTAAGGCAGACTTTGAATGCAGGAGGTAGGCAATGCAGGTCATTGGTAGCCTACCAGGTAAGGCAGACTTTGAATGCAGGAGGTAGGCAATGCAGGTCATTGGTAGCCTACCAGGTAAGGCAGACTTTGAATGCAGGAGGTAGGCAATGCAGGTCATTGGTAGCCTACCAGGTAAGGCAGACTTTGAATGCAGGAGGTAGGCAATGCAGGTCATTGGTAGCCTACCAGGTAAGGCAGACTTTGAATGCAGGAGGTAGGCAATGCAGGTCATTGGTAGCCTACCAGGTAAGGCAGACTTTGAATGCAGGAGGTAGGCAATGCTGGTCATTGGTAGCCTACCAGGTAAGGCAGACTTTGAATGCAGGAGGTAGGCAATGCAGGTCATTGGTAGCCTACCAGGTAAGGCAGACTTTGAATGCAGGAGGTAGGCAATGCTGGTCATTGGTAGCCTACCAGGTAAGGCAGACTTTGAATGCAGGAGGTAGGCAATGCTGGTCATTGGTAGCCTACCAGGTAAGGCAGACTTTGAATGCAGGAGGTAGGCAATGCAGGGCATTGGGTAGCCTACCAGCTAAGGCAGACTTTGAATGCACGAGGTAGGCTAGTCCGCACCATAACAAATTTACGCAAAAGTATTATAAAGTTTTGATTAAATTCTGTGGGATATTTTCTTATATGTTATTTTACCATAATTGATTGTTATTTATAAAGAAAGTTATTTTAATAGTATACAATTCAAAGGATTTAGGTCGTTTGTAGAATAGTGGACGCACCCACCAACTAATCCTAGGAGAGTTTACTGGGGTTTGCAGCCGGAAGGACACGTTGACGTAGCTGAGTTTACGATGGGGTTTACTTTAGGTTAGGTCATGTCTTTATATATCTGGAAATACAATTAAATTTACCGTTTTCCAATACCAAATCATCCTAGGTCTGTTTTCAGCATAATAATCAAATAGAGTTTTATTATAGTTATGGACAGACGAAAAAAAGCTTTTGTATTTTAAAACAGGTGTTGCCTATAAAAAATTGTCCGTGTTCTCAGCATAATAATAAAAATTACCTTTTATTATAGTTATGGACAGACTAAAAAAAGCTTTTTGTACTATAAAACAGGTGTTGCCTATAAAAAAATGTCCGTTTTCTCTGAAAATGACACTTAATTATCTCATAAATAATAATCAATGGGGTTAGCGTGCGCAGCTCAGCATGTATTGCTTGCCAGCACATGTTTTTCTCTTGCGAGCGTACGGCTGAGCAAAAACCATTAGATTTCTATAAAATATCCTTGGATATTCTAATGGGTTTTAGGTTAATTGCTGTTGAAATGAAGGCCAAATTCAGTGAAAGCACTTTATTTACCAGAGGAAAAATTGATTTTGTTCAAAATCTTGTTCCGTTTTGTAACTATAATTTTATCCAATATCGATTGTGACTTATTGAAAGTGGTATAATAGAGTAGTCTTTTAGACTATAACCAATGCAACTTTAATGCATTTCATACTGCTGTTCTAAGCCACTCTTGGTAATTTAGAAGTTTTTGGCCTCTTTGAGTATGAAAGGTTAGACCAGACTGAAGTCTCATTATCGGGTGTCAGTTGAGAGTCACTATTATTAACAGAATAAAGAGATTTACGAAGTACAAGTTGATCAAAATTTAGTAAAAGCTTGCAATAATTTGTCTGGGCCATTGTGTGCAAATCGGATAAGACTATGTTCTAAACTATACTTTGTGTATTTAATGCCCATTGCTAATTGTGTTTGCTGTTGTGCTGGAGTCACCCATTTAAATATGTACAGCTATTGCTTACAAGACAGTGTATTTGGAAAAGAAAAAATTGTATGATCCTGCTCATGGCACAGTTCAGTTCAGTTGGCGGACGGAGGGATTCGCCTTTTCATCGGCATCTCTTTAGTTTTCTTCTTTATTCTAGTTAACCCTTTTACCCCTAAAGGACGTACTGGTACGTTTCACAAAAGCCATCCCTTTACCCCCATGGACGTACCGGTACGTCCTTGCAAAAAAATGCTATAAAATTTATTTTTTTCATATTTTTGATAATTTTTTTGAGAAAATTCAGGCATTTTCCAAGAGAATGAGACCAACCTGACCTCTCTATGACAAAAATGAAGGCTGTTAGAGCAATTTAAAAAAAATATACTGCAAAATGTGCTGGGAAAAAAATAATCCCCTGGGGGTTAAGGGTTGGAAATTTCCAAATAGCCTGGGGGTAAAAGGGTTAAACTAAAGAAGAAGGAGAGGTGTAACTGGTGAGGGACCTATGGTCGGGGTTCTTACACGCCCCAGTTACTATACCGACACTCGATTAGAGTGAGCGAGCTGGGTTTATTCCTAGCATTCCATGCATCTTTTTTTCTCTGGTATATTTAGCAGTATTTATGCCTCAGAAATGGTGCTCTAAGGAGCATTTCACTGGGCGACACAGGTTCCTCGCCCAGAAATAGATTTTTCCTCCGTCAAAATCCCTTTCTTTTCTTTTTTTTTTATTTTTTTTTTCCATTAACAGAACGTTTCCTATTATCTTCTTTTCCTCTTCGTATGGTTGCTGCAGTTCTTTTATTTTCCTTCTCTCGTTGCTGATGTCTGGACAGTAAAGTATGAATACAAATGGACTTATTTGCAAGACACTTTGCATTTTTAGAGTTTTCTAGCTATGACCATAGGTTTGGGGAGATGCAATTATTACACTACCTTAAATATATACAGTAGTATTCCTGTGGTATACAGTGAACCCTCGTTTATCGCGGTAGATAGGTTCCAGACGCGGCCGCGATAGGTGAAAATCCGCGAAGTAGTGACACCATATTTACCTATTTATTTAACATGTATATTCAGACTTTTAAAACCTTCCCTTGTACGTAGTACTGTTAACAAACTACCCTTTAATGTACAGAACCCTTAATGCATGTACTACAGTACCCTAAACTAAAACAGGCACAAATATTAAAGGCAATTTTATATCATGCTTTTCCTAAACACGCTAAAAAGCACGTTAAAAAATGGCAACCAATGTTTTGTTTACATTTATCTCTGATCATAATGAAGAAACAAACTGGAGGTAGAGCTTTGCTTATTACCCAGACATATTTCCCATACTATTCCCTTAGAACTACATCACATCTTCCTACTTTAGATATATATATATATATATATATATATATATATATATATATATATATATATATATATATATCTATATATATATATATATATATATATATATCTATATATATATGTATATATATATGTGTGTGTGTATATATATATATATATATATATATATATATATATATATATATATATATATATATATATATATATATATATATATATATATATATATATATATATATATATATATATATATATATATATATATATATATATATATTTTATATGTATACACATATACATACCTACATATATACATACATACATATATACATAAATACATGCATACATATATATATATATATATATATATATATATATATATATATATATATATATATATATATATATATATATATATATATGTTACTGTATATATATGGGTTATGGAAAAAATCCGCGAAGTGGTGAATCCGCGATGGTCGAACCGCGAAGTAGCGAGGGTTCACTGTACTTGAATTTCTTTTAATTGTTAACATCTTAATCATTAAACTGTAGCCTGTTTCTGGCATTGGAACGCAACAAATCCTCGAAAAGAGAAATCACAGGATTATGTTGCGATGTGGGTTGGCCTGCCAAAAGAAGTTTGCCCTGGGTATGACGACTGGAAATCTTTTTCCTTTTGATGAAAATTGAGAGCATCTGAACCTGCAGCATTCAGAGCCATATGACGAGTATTAAGAAAAGGATAAGACATGAGAAAGAGTTGCACTAGTTTAAATACGACAAGAAAGTTTTATGTAATTTTGATATTCCAATAATCAGTTGTATGAGATCATTTTTGGAGGTTTTGAGGTACATTATGCTGAGCAGTTTTTATGCCAGTCATAATTGATCTGTTTGCCACTCCTCTGAACTTTCATTGCCCCGTCTTTTTCTGTTTTAGGATCCCCAGAGTGCGGGGACAGCTGCCACGCCGCAAGATTTGGAGGGCCTTCAGACATGCGCATTTCCTCCCTTCTCTCTCCTCAAGTCAGTTTTCAGCGAAGGGAGGAAACCGTATAACGTGTGCTTGACCCTCATCGGCCCCTTTTGGCCTGAGAACGATGGGTTACCATAGAGACCAGATCTACTAAAAAAACGAACTCCATTTTCATCTCCTCCGTCAGGGACTCCACATGCTTCAGCTTCATGGCCGCAGACTTTCAGGATGTTCTCCAGACAGGAAGGCTTTTCGTCTGAATCTCTAGTTAATTAGCACTAGTTAGACGGTGTTCTATGTGTCAAGTTAATCAAGCCAAATGAACAGTTATTAGCTGCTGGGGCCAGACAAAACGTCATTCCTCCTCTAGACCTTTCTTGACTAAAATTGCTGATTTCTTGGGCTACCTTCACAGAGATAGAGTTTTGTCTCACCCATGCATCAAAGGTTGCTGTTTGATGCTTTCTTATGTCATCAAGGCAAAACTTCCTGAGATGTCTACCTCTCATATTCTTTGAGAACTTATACGATCCTTCTCTATTGCCCGTTCGAGAGCACAGTTGTCCCCCCATCTGGGAAACGTTTATAAGGTGATGGTGCCTATTAGAACGTTCTTGTCCAAGACCCTCTTAGTCTTCTTAGCTATGGCCAAGAGGGTGGGTAAAATTCAAGCTATTTTGTGTTAGGTAGCCAGTTCTGGCCGGGATTTGACTTTGTTGTATCTTCCAGAGTTTTTGGGTAAGGTAGAGTCAATGTCACACACTCTTCTAAGGTCTTTTCCATTGAAATCGCCGTTAAACTTTGTTGGTAATCTGGAAGATGAGTTGTTACTCTGCCCAGGGAGAGCCCTTTCAGTATACTTGCTCGGGTAAGCCGATATTCCTGGTTGTCCTCGTCAATTTGTTTTGTCTCTCGGCTACCTTTAAAACCATTATCCAAGAATGCGATTTCCTTCTCTCTGAGAGACTTGATAGTCAGGACTGGGGAATTAGGGTCTCTGAAGGCCAGTTTCCAAGAGCCCACAGTATCCGATCTGTTTGCAATCGCTCACTAATACAGAAGCACCACTTTTGCTGTTCGCAATTGTGCACTCATAAGTCAGTTTCCTCTCATCTGTTCACAGTCGAGTGCTCCTACTCGAGTGCCAGCTCAGTTTCCTCTCATCTGTTCACAGTCGAGTGCTCCTACTCGAGTGCCAGCTCAGTTTCCTCTCATCTGTTCACAGTCGAGTGCTCCTACTTGAGTGCCAACTCGGTTTCCTCTCATCTGTTCACAGTCGAGTGCTCCTACTTGAGTGCCAACGCATCGGATCACGCACTTCTAAATGAGCCCCACCTCACCTGCTCGTGATTGTCTGTTCGTAAAGGAGTGCCATCGCACTCACTCATCCGCAATATCACCACCTCACATACCCTCAATTGCTCACATCTGCGGGAGTGCTACCTCACCTACTAGCAATCCCGCGCCATCTCGCCCATTTTCGATTGCTCGCCACCTCACCTGCTGGCCTCAACCACCCGGCAAGCTCTTGGCGAAGATCAGTGGTTATTCAGTGTACCGGCTAAGGGATGGGCTTCTCTGCAATCCTTCAGCAACTACCGACACCTCGCTATGAATTTTAACAGCTAAGCTGAAAACATACTCCTATCAAAAGACTCAGGTTTTTATAGGTAGGAAAAATACAGTTATTTTAAAGATTTCTGATTTTATTAATTTAAATTTAAATCAATTGATAAAAGAAGTCTAATCAGATTTGAACTTCATCAAAGTCCTAAACAGCATATTTGCTTACACTTATATTTTTTTTCAGCTCACTCTGCTTTTAAGGAGTATTTAGAAGGAAAGAAGGCAGTGTTTTGTCCGTCTACAAACAGCTTAGTCACTACTACGCAATGGAAGACATGATGGAATTCTCACTTCAAGAAGGAGTCCTTACACAACGTAGGTATATTTAATTTTCAATATTAAACTTACCCGATAATCATGTAGCTGTCAACTCCGTTGCCCGACAGAATTCTATGGAGGGATACGCCAGCTATCACAATACTAGAAGGGGGTGTACTTACCAGCGCCACCTGTGGCCAGGTACTATAGTACTTCTTGTTGACACCTCCTCAATTTTTCCTCTGTCGTGCTTCCGGCAAGACGTTCTGGGATACGCTTATGATCTTCGAGTATTTTCACGGCTAATTGGTGAAGTATTCTCTCAGATTTCGGCTGTCGCTTTACTGGAAACCTTCTTATATTAGCTTAGATAGCTTTTATATAGTCCTGATTAACGGTTAACGATCTTTTGCTTGATTTTGGAACCCCCCTTGGCTAACTCTTTGGATTCAAGATGTCTGACATTTCGCAAGCCCCCACCCATAGACGATGTAGGTCTTGTAATAGGCGTATTCCGAAGGCCTCGGTAGATCCTCACACCGCTTGTTCTGACTGTAGGGATAGGCCCTGTCAGTTAGAAAATCGATGTGAGGAATGCGCCGGACTTTCGGAACTCGAATTTGTCCGTCTTTTGAAATATTCAACTAAGTTAGAGAGAGGTAGAGTTAGGAGGAGTTCTTCTCACTCTTCACTTTTTTCCTCACCTCATGATCCCCTACCTTTTCCTACCCCTGTAGTGGCTACCCCCGAACCTACTATTTGCCCTCAGCCTGATATGTCTGTTGTTTTGCGTGCTATTCAGGCCTTAGGCGATAAAGTAGAGTCAGTGGTAAGTGATCATAAGTCTCTTATGGCCGAAGTCAAGGAACTTAAGGTCAAGAGTGCAGTGGGGGGAATTAGTGCCAGTGCTGTGACGAGTGCTAGTGTCAGTGCAGTGCCAAGTGCTAGTGTCAGTGTCAGTGTGGTGCGTGAGGATACTTCTGTGCGTGCCAGTCGTCCTCCCAGTCCGGGACCTCTTGCAAGCTCCCAAGCCCAGGGGAGAAGCAATGTCGAAGGGCAAAAGGGTTCGGCAGGCCTTGATCGGCGCACAGAAGTATCCTCGGTGGTTGCGGGCGTGTCTTCCAGAGACCGTCACTCCCACCTGCAGACGATTGAGCCCGTCTTTTTCTCGTCCGCTGATCAATTGTCAGGGAAGAAACGCTGGACTCAGGTCTCTAGACCACTCAAACGCAGAGTCCAGTCCGCGAGTGCTCAGCCGGGCTGCAGTCATTGGCTCAGCTCTGACTCGCCGCAGTCATCAGTCGACTGCACTCCGCCCAAGAGGAGTAAGGTTCTGCCACAACAGAGCTCTGCTGTTAAGGCTTTACCTCAGCCTACTGTAGTTTCTGCCGACCCCAAGTGGACTCTACTTCAGTCCATGCAAGCACAGCTTTCGGACTTGATGCGTGAGTGTCGGGCTGAGCAGGTTGCGCCTCCGCCTCCGCCTGCACTCTCTCCGCCTGCGCTCGCTCCGCCTGCGCTCGCTCCGCCTGACCGCAGTACCGCCTGCCAGGCGTACGATGTTGAGCCACGTTCTGAGTTTGCTGTTCCCAGTGGTGTACAGCCTCCGCCTTCCTTAAGGCAACCTCTACAATGGGATCAGGAGGATTATACCTCTCTTCCTCCGCTTCCACTTGCTGCTCCACCAGTGATGCAACACTCGGTTGAGGTACAACAACCTCTCCCGTCCATGAGTCAGTCTCCTCAGCTCTCGCTGCAGCGAGCTCAACCCTCCACAAGGCAAGCACCACAACACCTTAGCCTTGCGCCTCAGGAGCCTCAGCTTGCGAGACATTTACCACGTTCTGCGCAGCCTCTACCTCATCGCGCTCCGCTCACACCGCAGGAACAGGAACTTGCTACTCCGCTTCCGCCAACCATTCAGCAGGCGCAACCCTTGGGTTCAGCCACTCATGCCAGGAGTCAGCCTCCTCCACCCATGCGCCTTCCTTCTGCTTCTTCTTTTGTTCAGCCTTTGCAGTCTGAGCCTCAGGTTTTCCCTCAACAGATTCTTGAAGAGGAAACCACTAATATTGTTGTTCCTGCTCGTTCTGACTCTGCTGTTCAGCATACTTGTCCGATCTCTTCGCTACACTCTGGTGATGAGGCGTCTGATGATGAGGCGGCACACCTGGATCCCTCGTCAGACGTGGATGAATCCAAGCCTTCTCCACAGTCTATTGACTTTCGTAAGGTCTTGGCTCTGCTTAGGGAGGTTTACCCAGACCACTTTGTCTCTGCTATTCCCCGCTCTCCACCGTCTGAGTTTTCGCTGGGCATGCAGCCAGCTAAGTCCACCTATACTAAACTAGTCCTAGCAAGGTCCTCTAAGAGAGCGTTAAGGATCTTAGGGGAGTGGCTGCAGACTAAGCAACACCTTGGCAAGACCTCTTTCATGTTTCCTCCGACTAAGCTCACTTCTAAAGCGAGCGTTTGGTATGCCACAGGAGAGGAACCAGGCTTGGGAGTACCTGCCTCTGCCCAGGCTGACTTCTCAAGTCTGGTAGACTCGCCTCGGAGAACTGCAATGAGGCGCTCTAAGGTTTGCTGGACCTTCTCAGACCTTGATCACTTCCTGAAGGGTGTATTTAGAGCATTTGAGATGTTCAACTTTCTAGACTGGTGCCTGGGGGCCCTCAGCAAGAAGACCTCCCCTGCGGACAAGGATTCTGCCATGCTACTAATGTCCTGCATGGATAAGGCCATTAGAGATGGATCTGGTGAGCTTGCGTCGATGTTTGTATCAGGGGTTCTTAAGAAAAGGGAACAGCTGTGTACCTTCCTTTCCTCCAGCATTACACCTTGTCAAAGGTCACAACTCCTTTTCGCTCCGCTCTCGAAGTTCCTCTTCCCCGAAGAGCTGGTTAAGGACTTGTCTGCTGCCCTGATACAAAAGGACACACATGATCTTGTAGCTACCTCAGTCCCCAGGACTTATCGCACCCCAGTGGCTGATACTCCTGCTACGAGGTTCATACCGCCCTTTCGTGGTAGAGCCCCCAGCCGAGGAAGCTCCCGTCCAGACTCTTCCAGGAGCAAGTCTAGGAAAGGCTCCAAGACCTCTAAAGGAAAAAACTGACTCTCCGCATCTCCAGACAGCAGTAGGAGCCAGACTCAAGAACTTCTGGCAAGCCTGGGAAAAGAGAGGTGCAGACGCCCAGTCTGTCAGTTGGCTGAGGGAGGGTTACAGGATTCCATTCTGCCTCAAACCACCTCTGACCACATCTCCCATCAACCTCTCTCCCAACTACAAAGAAGAGGACAAGAGGCTAGCGTTGCACCAGGAGGTGTCGCTACTTGTGCAGAAGAAGGCAGTGGTTATAGTCCGGGACCATCAATCCCCGGGCTTCTACAACCGTCTCTTTCTTGTGGCCAAGAAGACAGGAGGTTGGAGACCGGTGCTGGACGTCAGCGCGCTCAACGCGTATGTCACCAAGCAGACGTTCACGATGGAGACGACGAAGTCGGTCCTAGCAGCGGTCAGGCAGGAGGACTGGATGGTCTCGTTGGACTTGAAAGATGCCTACTTTCACGTTCCTATTCATCCAGACTCCCAACCTTTCCTGAGATTCGTTTTTGGAAAGGTTGTCTACCAATTCCAAGCCCTGTGTTTTGGCCTAAGCACATCTCCTATGGTGTTCACGCATCTGATGAGGAATATAGCAAAATTCCTCCACTTATCGGACATCAGAGCCTCCCTCTACTTAGACGACTGGCTGTTGAGAGCCTCCACGAGTCGTCGCTGTCTGGAGAGTCTCAACTGGACTTTGGACTTAATCAGAGAACTGGGTCTGTTAGTCAACATAGAAAAGTCTCAGCTCATTCCCTCCCAATCCATTGTGTACCTGGGAATGGAGATTCGGAGTCAGGATTTTCGGGCTTTTCCATCGGCCCCCAGGATAAGCCAAGCCCTAGAGTGCATCATGAGCATGCTGAAGAGGAGCAGTTGCTCGGTGAGACAGTGGATGAGTCTCACAGGGACCCTTTCATCACTGGCCCTGTTCGTCGAGCTAGGGAGACTCCACCTCCGCCCTCTTCAATTCCATCTTGCAGCTCATTGGGACAAGGGTTTGACTCTCGAAGCGGTCTCTATCCCAGTCACCCAAGAGATGAAGACCACTCTCTTGTGGTGGAAGAACAATCTCCTTCTCAGGGAGGGCCTATCGTTGGCTATTCAGACCCCCAATCTTCATCTCTTCTCAGATGCATCGGACTCGGGCTGGGGTGCGACCTTGAACGGACGGGAATGCTCGGGAACGTGGAACGAGGAACAGGGAATGCTCCACATCAACTGCAAGGAGCTACTAGCAGTTCATTTAGCCCTGCTGAACTTCAAGTCCCTCCTGCTAGGCAAAGTGGTGGAGGTGAACTCAGACAACACCACAGCCTTGGCTTACATCTCCAAGCAAGGAGGGACCCATTCGAGGAGCCTATACGAGATCGCAAGGGACCTCCTCATTTGGTCAAGAGGTCTAAACCTCACTTTAGTCACGAGGTTCATTCAGGGCAATATGAACGTCTCAGCAGATCGCCTAAGCAGAAGGAATCAGGTCATTCCCACGGAATGGACCCTCCACAAGAGTGTGTGCAACAGACTTTGGACCTTGTGGGGTCAACCTACCATAGATCTGTTTGCCACCTCCATAACCAAGAGACTTCCGCTGTACTGTTCCCCAGTTCCAGACCCTGCAGCAGTTCATGTGGATGCTTTTCTACTGAACTGGTCCCATCTCGACCTTTACGCATTCCCACCGTTCAAGATAATAAACAAAGTTCTGCAGAAATTCATCTCGCACGAAGGGACACGGCTGACGCTGGTTGCTCCCCTTTGGCCTGCAAGAGAATGGTTCACAGAGGTACTTCAATGGCTAGTCGACATCCCCAGGACTCTACCTCTAAGAGTGGACCTTCTACGTCAACCTCACGTAGACAGGTTGCACCCAAACCTCCACGCTCTTCGGCTGACTGCCTTCAGACTGTCGAAAGATTCGCTAGAGCTAGAGGCTTTTCGAAGGAGGCAGCCAGTGCGATTGCCAGAGCAAGAAGGGTTTCCACTCGTAGAGTCTACCAATCTAAGTGGGAAGTCTTCCGGAGCTGGTGTAGAGCCAATTCAGTATCCTCTACCAATACCTCTGTGACCCAAATAGCTGACTTCCTTTTACATCTTAGGAATGAGAGATCCCTTTTAGCCCCTACGATTAAAGGGTATAGGAGTATGTTGGCTTCAGTTCTCCGCCACAGAGGTTTGGACCTTTCTTCCAACAAGGACCTTCAAGACATCCTTAAGTCTTTTGAGACGTCTAAAGAGCGTCGTCTATCCACTCCAGGCTGGAACCTAGACGTAGTCTTAAGGTTCCTTATGTCACCTAGGTTCGAACCTCTCCAGTCAGCTTCCTTCAAGGACCTTACCCTCAAGACTCTTTTTCTCGTCTGCCTTGCAACAGCTAAGAGAGTCAGTGAGGTTCATGCCTTCAGCAAGAACATTGGTTTCACGACCGAATCTGCAACATGTTCTTTTCAGCTCGGATTCCTAGCAAAGAACGAACTTCCTTCACGTCCTTGGCCTAGATCGTTTGAAATACCTAGCCTCTCCAACATGGTAGGTAACGAACTAGAGAGAGTTCTTTGCCCTGTCAGAGCTCTCAAGTATTATCTTAATAGGTCTAAACCTATTCGAGGACAGTCAGAAGCCTTATGGTGTGCCATCAAGAAACCTTCGAGGCCCATGTCCAAGAACGGGGTTTCGTATTATATAAGGCTTCTGATTAGAGAAGCCCATTCTCACTTAAAGGAGGAAGACCTTGCATTGCTGAAGGTAAGGACCCACGAAGTAAGAGCCGTAGCTACTTCGATGGCCTTTAATAAAAATCGTTCTCTGCAGAGCATAATGGATGCAACCTATTGGAGGAGCAAGTCAGTGTTTGCATCATTTTATCTTAAAGATGTCCAGTCTCTTTACGAGAACTGCTACACCCTGGGACCATTCGTAGCAGCGAGTGCAGTAGTAGGTGAGGGCTCAGCCACTACATTCCCTTAATCCCATAACCTTTTTTAACCTTTCTCTTGAATGCTTTTATTGTTGTTTTTATGGTTGTTACGGTAGGCTAAGAAGCCTTCCGCATCCTTTTGATTTGGCGGGTGGTCTATTCATTCTTGAGAAGCGCCTGGGTTAGAGGTTGTGTAGAGGTCCTTTAGTAGGGGTTGCAACCCTATATACTTTAGCACCTTTGAGTTGATTCAGCCTCCAAGAGGAACGCTGCGCTCAGTAAGGAAGACGAACTTAAAAAAGAGGCAGAGTAACGGTTCAATTCGACTTCCTTACCAGGTACTTATTATTTCATTGTTATTTGAGATAACTGTTATATGAAATATGGGATACTTAGCTATCCTTTAATCTTGTACACTGGTTTTCACCCACCCCCCTGGGTGTGAATCAGCTACATGATTATCGGGTAAGTTTAATATTGAAAAATGTTATTTTTATTAGTAAAATAAATTTTTGAATATACTTACCCGATAATCATGATTTAATCGACCCTCCCTTCCTCCCCATAGAGAACCAGTGGACCGAGGAAAAATTGAGGAGGTGTCAACAAGAAGTACTATAGTACCTGGCCACAGGTGGCGCTGGTAAGTACACCCCCTTCTAGTATTGTGATAGCTGGCGTATCCCTCCATAGAATTCTGTCGGGCAACGGAGTTGACAGCTACATGATTATCGGGTAAGTATATTCAAAAATTTATTTTACTAATAAAAATAACATTTTGTTAATACCTTTCCTATATTAACCCTTTTACCCCCAAAGGACGTACTGGTACATTTCACAAAAGCCATCCCTTTACCCCCATGGACGTACCGGTACGTCCTTGCAAAAAATGCTATAAAAAATTTTTATTCATATTTTTGATAAATTTTTTGAGAAAATTCAGGCATTTTCCAAGAGAATGAGACCAACCTGACCTCTCTATGAAAAAAATTAAGGCTGTTAGAGCCATTTAAAAAAAAATATACTGCAAAATGTGCTGGGATAAAAATAACCCCCTGGGGGTTAAGGGTTGGAAATTTCCAAATAGCCGGGGGGTAAAAGGGTTAAAAGAAATCTCAAACAGTGTTTTGTATCTGTACAGTGCAGTTTTGTAAATGTGTTCGTAGTTTATTTGTAAATTGGGAGTCTAAGTGTCCATCGAAAATACAGTATGACTAGAGCCTTTTGCTTTGCTAGACCTTAGCATCCAAGTTAGGAAAACATTTCATGTTTGAGATATGAAACCATTAACTTTACCAGTAATATTTAGCCTGAGAAGCAGGATACTTAGTCTGAAAATGTGCCAATTTCTGTACGTGATTTTCCTATCTGGGAGAGCTTATCTAGTTCTTTATAGAATGGTTTAAAGAATATGTAGACTGCAGTAGGGCTGACCTGGAGTTTTTTATCCACAAACGAATGGTGAAAATTTGATTGAGGGTAAAGAAATTGGACAGCCGTTAGGTTAGTATGTAGGCCAAAGAGATTTGGTATGAAGTAAAGCAATGCCCCTGGGGCTCAAAGAACTCTTCATCCCATGAGAGTCCTTGGGCTTATGGCATCCTACTTTTCCAACTAGGGATGTAGCTTAGCTAGTAATAATGGTAATGATAACAACAATATTATTATTATTATTATTATTATTATTATTATTATTATTAAATGGTAAGCTACAACCCTAGTTGGAAAAGCAGGATGCTATAAGCCCCTGGGCTCCAACAGGGAAAATAGCCCAGTGAGGAAAGGAAACAAGGTAAAATAAAATATTTTAAGAACAGTAAAAACATTGAAATAAATATTTCTTGTATAAACTATAAAAACTTTAACAAAACAAGAGGAAGAGAAACTAGATAGAACAGTGTGCCCGAGTGCACCCTCAAGCAAGAGAGAAATCTTATCGAGGATAGAAATTTCTGGTTCGAGAAAGAGAAGAATTCACTCTTGACCTTAACGAGGAAGTAATTTTATATATTTTTGAATTGAAAGATGATTATTATTTTGAATCTTGCCCAGTGTTAGGAGCTTTGATATCCAAAGAAAATTTTTTTGAATATAGAATTTAATTATCGTATTTTTTCTCTTGCAGTCCTTTGGAAAGAAGTCAAAGATTGATTAACGAAGTTACACTTCTGGCGTCTATCGAATGCCAAGGAGTAGCACAGGAGTTACTTGTTTGGAAAAATACTTCAGTGTAGAGGAAGACTTTCCTGAGTTGAGTATATCGAGATGTCTTCCCGGGATTAGAGATATCACAGTGGGTAGGATGTAGAAGACGTGATTTTGGAATAACACTGATCCCAGTGGCACAACAAAAATCCACTTGAGATTAGTATGCCTGGTAAGTAGTGTGTGTATTATTATTATTATTACTTGCTAAGCTACAACCCTAATTGGAAAAGCAGGATGCTATAAACCCAGGGGCTCCAACAGGGAAAATAGCTCAGTGAGGAAAGGAAACAAAGAAAAATAAAATATTTTAAGAACAACGAGATTAAGGTGAATACTGTATATCCTGTATAAACTATAAAAACTTTAACAAAATAAGAGGAAAAGAAATAAAATAGAATAGTATGCCCGAGTGTACCCATAAGCAAGAGAACTTGAACCCAAGACAGTGGAAGACCATGTTACAGAGGCTATGGTACTATCCATGATAAGAGAACAATGGTTTGATTTTGGAGTGTCCTTCTCCTAGAAGAGCTGCTTACCATAGCTAAAGAGTCTCTTCTGCCCTTACAAAGAGAAAAGTGGCCCCTGAACAATTACAGTGCAGTAAGAAGAATTGTTTGGTAATCTGCGTTGTCGGGTGTATGAGGACAGAAGAGGATGTGTAAGGAATAGGCCATACTATTCGGTGTATGTGTTAGGCAAAGGGAAAATGAACCGTAACCAGAGAGAAGGATCCAATGTACTATTGTCTGGCCAGTCAAAAGACCCCATAACTCTCTAGCGGTAGTATCTCAACGGGCGGCTGGTGCCCTGGCCAACCTACTACCTACGTAAGCTATACGCAACCACAGTGTTGCCTTTCTATTTTCTGATCTTGTGTTTGTTTACTACCTTTGGTTTTCCAATTGTCTTTATGATTTGCATTGCTGCCTGACACAATGGTATCCTGTTTAGTGTGTAATTTGCTAGTATGATACTTTTCTCATTTTGAGCTCAGGTTTTTCATTCATTTTGGTTTGTATGAATAGATTTGAGTTTATTTACCAGGTTGAATAGTTTCATGGGCTAGAGTTTTACCTTTCAATGGTTGCAAAAACTACTGTATGGTGATGTCTTTTTGCTGATAGATATAAAATAGGTTTTATTATCTGATTACATACTTTGTATGCCAGTAAGGTAGCTTATTTTTACAACCTCTCCGTATATTCATGTTGCTTCTGTCACAGAAAGTTTTGGCCTTTCGTATTATCCGTGAAAGTCAAGAAAATGGGAAAATGTTAACATTTTAGATATATTGTGGGCAAGTTTTGATTAAAGTATGCTTCGAGAGAAGCAAAACAAATATGAGGTGAGTATAGAAATAAGAAATTGTTTTTTTCATGCTTATTATTACGCTAGTGCTTCAATTTATGCTATATCTTTGAATCTAACCTGGGGTTCATGTGCCAATTTTAAAGAAAGAAATTTGAAAATATAAAAGTCCAAGAATTTTTTCCTTATTACAATAGGCCTTTGCTCTCTCCGGCTGTTTAGATAGTCTGGTTTAAAGGTCGCTCATGAATGGCAGAGGCAAGGGACAGTGACATTGCCCTAGGAATCGGGACAATGCCCTAGAGACTGACCATATATCATATGATCAGCGCCCAAGCCTCCTCTCCACCCAAGCTAGGACCAGGGAGGGCCAGGTAGTGGCTGCTGATGACTCGGCAGATAGACCTATAGGCTCCCCCAAACCCCCCAAACTTAGCTCACAAGGATGGTAAGGTTGCAGACACTAATGGCACTAACGAGTCTGAGCGATTCTTGAACCCCCCGACTGGCAAACACCAGGCAGAGACGTTACCAATCAGGCCACAGCACTTTTGGTCTGTAACTTTAGTTTTTAAATATTTAACTTAGCCGGTGAATATATAATAGCTGCTACTCAGCGGCTCGACAGAAAACACGCTCAAAAAACTCGCGAGCGATCGCTATGAAGGTTGCGGGTGTGCCCACCAGCGCCAACTATCGGCCAGATACCACTCTTGCATGTAAACAAACCCTTCAATTCTTCTCTGTCGACCTTGACGACAAGACGTATCAATACTCGCTGTAGAACCTGGAGTTTTCTCAACATATTTGGTGAAGTACTTCATTTTGGTTTGAGCTTTCGCAGTGCAGGTGTTTTTCCTCAACTTAAACTCTTGAACTCTTTATTGAATCAGATTTAATTGTTGATGACTTGGATTGTTTTTTGGACTTTCTTTGACTAATTCAAAATGGCTGACCCTTCACAAGTACCTTCTTTGACTAATTCAAAATGGCTGACCCTTCACAAGTACCTAGATTTCGTAAGTGTAATGCTAGGGACTGTAATAGGCGTCTTCCAAAGGCATCTCTCGACCCACATACTGTGTGTTCCAATTGTCGGGGTAAAACCTGTCAATTGGGAGATCGGTGTGAGGAATGCGTGGGCCTTTCGGAATTCGATTGGCTCGAATACGATAAGTATGCACGTAGGCTAGAGAGAGATAGGGTAAGGAGGAGTTCCTCTAGGTCTGTAGATTTTTCCTCTCCACATGCCCCTGAACCTAATCCTTTCCCTGTAGTGGTTGTTCCTAACCCCCCTTCTAGCACTCAGGAACCATTTATGCAAGACATGTTACGTGCTATTCATGCCTTGGGGGAAAGAGTTGAAGCGTTAGCAACTGATCGTAATCAACTCATGGCTGACGTGAAAGAGCTTAAGTGTCAGAGTGCCACAGCGGAAAATAGTGGGAAAGTGATTAGTGCGCAAAGTGTTGTGAACAGTGTTGCGACCGAGGGTTCGTCTGTTCGTGCCTGTCGTTCACCTAGTCCGAGACCTCTTGCAAGCTCCCAAGCCCAGGGGAGAAGTAATGTCGTACGACTTATGGGTTCGAGAGGCCTTGATCAGCGAACAGACGTTCCCTCTATGGTATCAGGCATATCTCACCAAGATCGCCCCTACCATAAGACGAGAGAGCCCATTTTCTCCTCGTCTTCCGAAGGCTTTTCGCGCAAGAAACCGTGGAGCAAGGTTTCTAGGCCTCTTAAGCGGAAGTCGGTCCCTTCAGGACAGGTCCAGCATCCTGGATGTAGTCATTGGGACAGTTCTGACCCATTGCAGTCATCGGATGACTGCTCGCCGCCTAAGCAAGGCAAGGTTGTGCCGTCTCAGACGTTAACCCCGTCGTTTACCGCACCTATTCCCGTGGACCCTAAATGGATTATACTGCAGGACATGCAGTCTAAGCTTGCCTCCCTTATGGAAGACTATTCTGCCGATAAGGTTTCCGTTGAGCCTAGCCGTTTAGCTCATCGAGATCCTGGCCTTCAGCCACCCAAACGAACCTTTGTGCGTCCTTTTGACGTTGGCGTAGCCAAGTCACATCAGTCAAGTTATTTAGAACCTCACTCGATGCGGTCTCGTGTGGATTTTCAGCCGCATTTGGACGTTAGGCCACTTGCTAATGCTCCTGTTGACGTTCAGGACGTTCGCCAACCATCGGAGTTGTTTTGACTGCTCAGACTAGGCGGTCAAAGCAGTCTCGAGTGGACGCTGTGCGTCCTCACGCACCTGTTGTTGTTGACAGTTCACAGACTGTCAAGTAGTTACATGACGTTGCGTCCTGGTCCGCTTCTAATGCACCAGTGCGTGTGGACGCTGCGTGTCGACGCTGCGTGTCAAGCATTGCCAACCCCTTTGCTTGTTTCTCAGCAGTTGTCAGATGAGGAGCCTTCAGATGAGGACGTTGCTGACCCTCAGCCTGAGGATCATCCTTCAGATGTAGATGAACCCAGAACAGTTCCTCCATCAATGGACTTTAAGAAAGTCATGTTAATTTTTAAGGAGTTGTTTCCCGATCACTTCGTCTCTGTTGCTCCTCGTTCGCCGCCGTCTGAGTTTGTTCTAGGCGTACCTGCTAACATGCCAGCCTTTACAAAACTTGTACTCTCTCGCTCATCCAAGAGAGCTTTACGGCTTTTAGGCGATTGGTTGGAAACCAAGAGGAGTTTGGGGAAGACGGCCTTTGCCTTCCCTCCATCTAAACTCTCGTCTAGATCGAGCGTCTGGTATGCCACGGGAGAAGTTCTCGGCTTGGGAGTCCCTGCCTCTGCCCAGGGCGACTTCTCAAGCCTTGTAGACTCTCCCCGCCGCCTAGCCATGAGACGCTCGAAGATTAGTTGGTCCTCCTCGGACCTTGACCATCTGCTGAAAGGCATTTATAGAGCCTTTGAAGTTTTCAACTTCCTTGACTGGTGTTTGGGAGCCTTAAGTAGGAAAATCTCATCGGCTGATAGAGATGTCTCCGTACTTATTATGTCCTGCATGGATAAAGCCATCCGCAATGGTTCCAATGAGCTCTCCTCCTCTTTTACTTCAGGAGTCCTTAAGAAGCGAGAGTCCCTTTGCTCTTTTCTGTCGGCAGGAGTTACTCCCTGTCAAAGATCTGAACTACTCTTTGCTCCCTTATCTAAGTTTTTGTTCCCTGAACATTTGGTTAAGGACATAGCTTTGCCACTCGTGCAGAAGGACACCCATGACTTGGTTGCGTCCTCTGCTCGCAAAGGGACTCCTTCGACATCCTTTTCTGCAAGACCAAGGATAGACACTCCGGCGTCCAGATTTATTCCGCCCTTTCGTGGCAGAGCTCCCAGCAGGGGAAGTACTCGTGCCGAGGGAAAGAGAGGAAAGAAGAGTGGAGCCAAGTCCTCACGTGGCAGAGTCTGACTGCCCGCAGCCTCAGACAGCAGTAGGTGCCAGACTCAAGAACTTCTGGCAAGCCTGGGAGAAGAGGGGCGCAGACCAACAATCTGTGAGGTTGCTCAGAGAGGGGTACAAAATCCCTTTTGTACGCAAACCCCCTCTAGCGACTTCCCCCATCGACCTCTCTCCCATATACCGAGAGGAATCAAAGAGACAAGCCCTGAAACTAGAAGTGTCTCTTTTGCTAGAGAAGGGAGCGGTGGTGAAAGTCTCGGACCTTCAATCACCGGGGTTTTACAACCGTCTCTTCCTAGTACCGAAGAAGACAGGAGGTTGGAGACCGGTGCTAGATGTCAGTGCACTAAACGTCTTTGTTACGAAGACAAAGTTCACCATGGAGACCACGAAATCAGTCTTAGCAGCGGTCAGAAAGGGAGACTGGATGGTCTCTCTCGACCTAAGAGACGCATACTAACACATCCCCATTCACTCAGATTCCCAACCTTTTCTGAGGTTTGTTTTCGACAATATGGTGTACCAGTTTCGGGCCCTGTGCTTTGGCCTAAGTCCTGCTCCTCTCGTGTTTACGAGGCTTATGAGGAATGTTGCAAAATTCCTCCATTTATCGGGAATCCGAGCCTCCCTATACTTGGACGACTGGCTTCTCAGAGCCTCGTCCAGTCATCGCTGTCTGCAGGATCTTCATTGGACATTGGATCTGACCAAGGAATTGGGACTTTTGGTCAACATGGAAAAGTTCCAGCTGATTCCATCCCAAACTATACTGTATTTAGGGATGGAGATTCGCAGTCCAGTTTTTCGGGCTTTTCCGTCTGCCCCCCGAATAGAGCAAGCCCTGCTCATAATCCAACTGCTGTTGAAGAGAGAACGTTGCTCAGTCAGGAATTGGATGAGTCTAGTAGGAACTCTATCATCCCTGGAGCAGTTTGTCTCGCTAGGAAGGCTACACCTTCGACCTCTCCAGTTCCATCTAGCTTTTCACTGGAAAAAGGACAAGACGTTAGAGACGGTCTCAATCCCGATCTCCGAAACAGTAAAGGCATGCCTGAATTGGTGGAACGACAATATCAGTCTAAGAGAGGGACTTCCCCTAGCAGTTCAGAAACCAAACCACGTACTATTCTCGGACGCGTCGGATTTGGGTTGGGGTGCGACCCTGGACGGTCGGGAATGCTCAGGTCTGTGGACCTCAAGTCAGAGGAGCATGCACATCAACGGCAAGGAGCTTTTGGCAGTCCACCTGGCCTTGATGAACTTCGAGAGTCTCCTTCGAAACAAGGTGGTGGAGATCAACTCCGACAGTACCACAGCCTTGGCATACATTTCCAAGCAAGGAGGCACCCACTCCCTGACGCTGTACGAGATCGCAAGGGACCTGCTCATTTGGTCAAGAGATCGAGGCATCTCCCTGTTAACGAGGTTTATCCAGGGCGACTTGAACGTCTTAGCAGATTGCCTCAGTCGGAGGGGTCAGGTAATTCCTACGGAATGGACCCTCCACAAGGACGTGTGCAAGAGTCTTTGGGCGACTTGGGGTCAACCCACCATAGACCTCTTTGCAACCTCGATGACCAAGAGACTTCCAATCTATTGCTCTCCAGTCCCAGACCCAGCAGCAATACACATAGACGCATTTCTTCTAGATTGGTCTCATCTAGACCTATATGCATTCCCACCATTCAAGATTGTCAACAAGGTACTGCAGAAGTTCGCCTCTCACGAAGGGACAAGGTTGACGTTAGTTGCTCCCCTCTGGCCCGCGAGAGAATGGTTCACCGAGGTACTTCGATGGCTGGTAGACTTTCCAAGAAGTCTTCCTCTAAGAGTAGACCTGTTACGTCAGCCCCACGTAAAGAATGTACACCAAAGCCTCCCCGCTCTTCGTCTGACTGCCTTCAGACTATCGAAAGACTCTCTAGAGCTAGAGGCTTTTCGAAGGAGGCAGCCAGTGCGATTGCAAGAGCGAGGAGAGCTTCTACCATTAGAGTATACCAGTCGAAGTGGGAAGTCTTCCGAAACTGGTGCAAGTCAGCATCTGTATCCTCGTCCAGTACCTCTGTAGCCCAAATCGCTGATTTTCTCTTACACCTGAGAAAATTTCGCTCCCTTTCAGCTTCCACGATCAAGGGCTACAGGAGCATGTTGGCTTCGGTCTTCCGGCATAGAGGCTTAGATCTTTCCAATGATAAAGATCTACAAGATCTCCTTAAGTCTTTTGAAACCTCTAAGGAACATCGTTTGGCTACTCCTGGATGGAACTTAGACGTGGTCCTAAGGTTCCTCATGTCAGATAGGTTTGAGCCATTACATTCAGCCTCCCTGAAGGATCTCACTCTTAAGACTCTTTTCCTGGTGTGCTTGGCCTCGGCTAAAAGAGTCAGTGAACTTCATGCCTTCAGTAAGAACATTGGCTTTTCTACAGAAAAAGCCACTTGTTCTCTTAACTTGGTTTCCTGGCCAAGAATGAACTGCCTTCTCGTCCTTGGCCTAAATCTTTTGATATTCCTTGCTTATCAGAGATCGTAGGCAACGAACTGGAGAGAGTGTTATGTCCCGTTAGAGCTCTTAAGTTCTATTTAGCTCGTACTAAGCCATTACGAGGTAAATCTGAAGCGTTATGGTGTTCGGTTAAGAAACCATCCTTACCTATGTCAAAGAATGCTTTGTCATATTTTATCAGATTTTTAATACGAGAAGCCCATTCCCACTTGAGTGAGGAAGACCAATCTTTGCTTAAGGTTAAGACGCACGAAATTAGAGCTATAGCAACCTCCGTGGCCTTCAAGCAAAATAGATCTCTGCAAAGTATCATGGACGCGACTTTTTGGAGAAGCAAGTCAGTGTTCTCGTCATTTTACTTGAAAGATGTCCAGACTCTTTACGAGGACTGCTACACACTGGGTCCATTCGTAGCAGCGAGTGCAGTAGTGGGTGAGGGTTCTACCACTACACTTCCCTAATTCCAATATCCTTTTTAATCTGTCTCATGAAATGTTTTTAATATTGTTTTATGGGTTGTACGGAAGGCTAAGAAGCCTTTCGCATCCTGGTTGATTTGGCGGGTGGTCAAAGTCATTTCTTGAGAGCGCCCAGATTAGGGGTTTGATGAGGTCCTGTTAGTATGGGTTGCAACCCTTTATACTTCAGCTCCTGGTAGTCTTTCAGCATCCTAAGAGGATCGCTGGGCTTCGTGAGGAAGACAGACTTACAAGGCAGAGTAATCGTCTAAGTCAACTTCCTTACCAGGTACCTATATATTTTGGTTTTGTTATATTGATAACTGTCAAAAACTCTTAGCTTATATGCTGTAAACTTAATTAACTCTGGTCTCTACCCACCGCCTTGGGTGTGAATCAGCTATTATATATTCACCGGCTAAGTTAAATATTTAAAAATTATATTTTAGTTATAAAATAAATTTTTGAATATACTTACCCGGTGAATATATAAATTAAAGGCCCTCCCTTCCTCCCCAATAGAGACGCAGCGGGACGAGAAGAATTGAAGGGTTTGTTTACATGCAAGAGTGGTATCTGGCCGATAGTTGGCGCTGGTGGGCACACCCGCAACCTTCATAGCGATCGCCCGCGAGTTTTTTGAGTGTGTTTTCTGTCGAGCCGCTGAGTAGCAGCTATTATATATTCACCGGGTAAGTATATTCAAAAATTTATTTTATAATTAAAATATAATTTTGAGTACAGATTATCCCATTCATGCTTTCTTTTGGTTTTCTTTTTAATATGTCACGAATTTCATAAGTTGTGTAGCGATAGGCAACAGTTATTTTATCCCGTTTTCTCTTTCCATATGGGGAAAACCATAAGGATATTTTTTCTTACCATTAATACACGTAACATAGTTTCTCTTATCATCATCAGTGTCATACAGTGAGGATACGTGTTCACATGAAGCAAATGATACTGTTCCATGGAATAGGAAGCCCATAAGTAGAAAATTGAAACCTTTTGAATTGTAACTTATTAGAAAACTACAGATAGGAAGGTAAACAGATCATCTTGTGGAAATATGGACTCTTGAACAGTTGGTAAACTGGGTTAAACATATGGTGATTATAGTTTGAGGCCCTTGAAACAAGCAGTTGCGTCTTAAACTTATGAAGAGCTTCGGGTTCCACGTCTTAACGGAAATCTTGTACACACTTGTGGCGCGTTTAGTAGAGGGCCTTTGTTAATGGGCTGGTTTTTGTCTTAATACTTTATTAGAATAAGAATGCAGATGGTCTTCAAGAAAACAAGAACACTAATTCCTGTACAGGCTCTGTAGGTGATATGGAAATTCTGTTTTGTAGTACTGTATGACTTTAGAGAGAGTGGAAGTGGTTATATATCAGTGCAGGTCAGCGTTATAATGTGATATTATACATACATATACCAAGGCACTTCCCCCAATTTTGGGGGGTAGCCGACATCAAACAAATGAAACAGAAAAGGGGACCTTTCCTCTTTACGTTCCTCGCATCCTGACAAGGGACTCAATCGAGTTCGGCTGGTACTGATATTATAACAAAAGGAATCCCACTTCATACAGCTGTTTGTAAATGAAACGCCAGCTCTTGTTTTCGTAGTTGTCTGAGGAAGGAATGCCAGAATTTGCTTTTTAAATTGTTTATAGAAGGAACATCAGAATTGACCCATTGCTCATAGAATGTATTACAAAATGATCACTGTTGTTTGGCTAATCCCAACACACTGTCCTTTGTTGACCAGATATTCAGTTGAAAGGGAACAGAATGAACATTTGAAGGAACTGTGTCCCCCTCAAACCATGAGATGTCCTAGGGGATCCCTGATTCATAGGGATAGAAGATCCATTATCCGTTTGTAACTCCCTGATTGCTACATGAACTTTTCTAGACGTTGCATCCTGGTCGGTAGAAATTCAGTGTTGGATACCTTTGGAGTTAGCAGGGATTAAGTATGAATACAGATGAAACCATTGATGAGATTACAGTTGTGCATGTTTAACTTGGGCAATCATATTGTAGGGGAAATTTTGATTCACTGATACTCAATTACATCTTTAAAAAAACAGTTAGTAAAAGAGTGGCAGGTTTTGATACAGTTAACCACAACAACTGTTTCCCTACCCTTAGGAATAGTAAATGATAGATGACGGTGTGAGGAGCAAGGATTTACCTTATTCCAAAATCTAGCAATAAAATTTGATGGATCTTCATGCATGAATGTGACAATCTTTCTTGAGGTGCTTATGTCACCGGGATATGAAGATACAGAATTTAATTACTACAACCTCTGTTTTCCTTGAGAGTGTTGGTTACATGTGGTCATAGGTCATATGAGGTCAAGGTCACAGAAGATTGCAGAAGGGATGTCATTGTGGACATTTTTTTTAAAACCTTTCACTATTCGTACCTCTGGAATATTTGCCATTGGAAGCGAGGTGAACAACTATTTGCCATACTACTATTTTGGGGGTAGCCGACATCAAACAAATTAAACAAAAAAGGGGACCTCTCCTCTCTACGTTCCTTAAGTCCCTTGTCCGGCTGAAGGGAACGTAGAGAGGAGAGGTCCCCTTTTATGTTTCATTTGTTTGATGTCGGCTACTCGCCAAAATTGGGTGAAGTGCCTTGGTATATGTATGTATATACTAGGAACCTCCCGTTAGTGCATGATGGTGTATGGAATTAGGATGGGTCATAACTAGAAAGGCCACAGAAATAACCATGAATTCGTAAGTGCAAGGGGTGGGCGGAAGTTCTCCATGATATGAACTCGAGGAAACTGGAATGTTAGCTTCCTCTTTGAGGAATCAGTTGTAGTTGTGGGGAATAAATAGAGTATTAAGTCTTTTTGTAAGGTATTAATGAAGATTTGTGACAGATAAATACAACATAGTTTCCCATATTTTCAGTAGTGATAGACAAAGCCTCCCTCCAAGTGATCGGTTCACCAAAGTCCATACATTTCAAAATTGTAAAGGTCTTGTTAGATCTCGTCGTAAGAGTCATTATACGGAAGCCTCTAGTATTATGCTCACTCTTATGAACCCTGCAGGATAGAGCAAGTTTCCCTCTTTCTTTAACGCTTTTACCCCCAGGCTATTTGGAAATTTCCAACCCTTAACCCCCAGGGGGTTATATTTTTTTCAAGCACATTTTGCAGTATATATTTTTTAAATTGCTCTAACAGCCTTAATTTTTGCCATAGAGAGGTCAGGTTGGTCTCATTCTCTTGGAAAATGCCTGAAGTTTCTCAAAAAATTATCAAAAAATTGCAAAAAAAAATTTAAATAGCAGTTTTTTGTTAGGACGTACCGGTACGTCCATGGGGATAAAGGGATGAGTTTTGTGAAATGTACCAGTACGTCCTTTGGGGGTAAAAGGGTTAAAAGTTTGCCGTCTGTTATGTCTCCGTTCACTCACAATTAATAACTACAAAACATGAATGCACAGACTGTGATAGATCCGACACCCACTGCTACTGGTAATTCAATGGAGCAACTGGGGTGCTTACAGTAAGATGTATCCAACAGTATGCATAAAGCCCCAGGAGCCAGCCAGACCAAACCTATTCTGACTTTGAAAACAAACGGGACGATGAGGAACAAGCAATAGTTTTCTAACAATGACATAACCAACAAACGAGTAGATAAGTGTGCGAATGAGCAATCCTAACATCGTCGTTGCAACGTTTCGCTACAAAAAAGTTGTTGATTGAATCTTCATGTCTATATTTCTGATAGGGAACTCCCACAGGGATTCATTCTCCTCAGTCAGACCCACTTCAGATTGGTACCTCTGCAGCTCTTCAATTTTTGAAGTTCTTATTCACGCCTTGGTTATACTTATCCCCATTTATTTTGTCATTTATTGGCTGGGAAATTCTGTCATGTGGATTCATTTCTAAATGCATATAAAGAAAATTATGGGTTGTATACTATGAAACACTGATTCATTACCAAGGTGTAACTATTTTGGTCCGCATTTAATTTAGACCTTTAGGATTTGAATCTAGATTATGGTTATCGTATCCAAGATACAAAAGGTCGTAATGTAATTCATAGTACAGTACCGTACTTATTGCCTTTTGAATGGAGAGTGTAGTGCTTATTCCAAAATGTTAGGATTTTCAGTTATTATTATTCTGGACTTTACAACTTACATGATGGATTTCATTTCAAATAAAGATCAATTGGCAGACAAGTTAAATTTTGAATAATTGAATGACATGTTTTTATAAAGATTGATGCATTCAAAAGTTCAGAATTATGTAAATAGACTCAGAATTATTAAGGTATTATTAAAAATATGCAAGTTCAGTAATGTATATTGCTTTTAAATGTATGAAAAAGTCCACTTGTTGAATGGAATTTGAAATATATATAAAATGCTTATTTTAAAATCTCTCCACATCTGTATTATTTTAGAACATTCTTAAAAGCATAACTAGAATATGTTCTTTTATTTTCCAGATTATCGACGTGCGTAGAAAGTTGAAGACCGACATCACCGAAGATTAATCTTTCAAGAGACAATAGAAACTGTGCTGCTACATGACCAGTTCTGCATTCTTTCCCACTTCTGTGTGGGGTCGATGTTTCTGGCCAGCGTTCTCCATCTACCCCTTTGATCGAAGGTCATCTAACATAAATCTTCTATATCAATTCACTGTACACATGAGTATTGCATGATGGCCTGAACGTTTGGTAATTCAATGGTAATTCTCAAGTTATTTTGAGAAAATAAGTTCTTACTTGCATGGAAGTTGTCCGTATTCTGCTCAATGACCGAGTGGTTATATTGCATGAACTATAATTGATTATAGGTATGCATTTATTCATTATTGATTGGTTTGTCCTTTCCTAGGATCCAGGTCTTTCAACCTAAAGTGTTATGTTACTATCTCTTCAGTAATTTCTATGGGTTCAAGTTGAAGAAGGATCCTTTTTGAGATTTTAAAAATGGCTTCCCCAGGTCCGTTTAGCTTTTTACTTTTAATATTTCCTGAGCCATACACAGATACTCGTCAACTCATGACCGTGACTACAACTAGTATGTCTGGCAATGTTGCTACGACATTGGTGAAAACGAGAAATTCAGAGCTTTAACTTGAGCTTTAAATCGCCCAATAGAGCGTAATGTTAAAAAGCGCAAGTCAAAACACTTGAAATTTAGCATTTGAAATTGGCAGAAAATAATGTACAGTATTAAAAAATTGGCAAAAAACACAAAGCAAGACGTAAAAGTTTTAGTTCCAAATGGCCAAATAAAACACGAATCAAGACGTAAAATTTTTAGTTCCAAATGGCCAAATAAAACACGAATCAAGCCGTAAAATTTTGAGTTGCAAATGGCCAAATAAAACACGAATCAAGATGTAAAATTTTGAGTTGTAAATGGCCAAATAAAACACGAATGAAGACATAAAATGTTGAGTTGCAAATGGCCAAATAAAACACGAATCAAGCCGTAAAATTTTGAGTTCCAAATGGCCAAATAAAACACGAATCAAGATGTAAAATTTTGAGTTGTAAATGGCCAAATAAAACACGAATCAAGATGTAAAATGTTGAGTTCCGAATGACCAAATAAAACACGAATCAAGCCGTAAAATTTTGAGTTCCAAATGGCCAAATACAGCGTAGTGTTTAAAAAGCCCAAGACAAAATACTGTACAGCACCGTATTTTAAAAATTGTGAAATTTAGTAATACTGCATAAGTTAGGAAATTATATAAACGATACTCTGTTGATTATAGGTGAGCATTATCTCGATACCGTCGTCGCCTTGAGATCAGCTGGACGGCAAAAACCAAAATGAAAGCAATCGGTAATTGATGTTGTTAAAATACACCTTAAGAGAAGGTTCCCAGCTTACAAACTTTTGGAGATACAAACTCTAATCCAATTGAAATCATTTATCTCGGATATTGTATCAAAAGTTCTTAATGAAATACATTAGCAAAACATTGTTTTTTCAATATTAATCTTACCCGATGATCATGTAGCTGTCAACTCCGTTGCCCGACAGAAATCTACGGTCGGGATACGCCAGCGATCACTATACAGGTGGGGGTGTACTCACCAGCGCCATCTGTGGTCAGGTACTCAAGTACTTCTTGTCAACAAGACCTCAATTTTTCCTCTGTCGTGCCGCCGGCAAGACCTACATGGATACGCTGTTGATTTTGGAGTCTTTTGTTCACGGTTTGGTGAAGTATTTGCTCTGAAATTTAGCCTTCGCTGTACAGGAAGCTTTATCCTTAGCTTAGCAAGCTTTTGGAATTAATTTGATTCATTGGTTAACGATCTTTGCTTTACTTTGGAATTCCCCCTTGACTACTTCTGAAATTCAAGATGTCTGACCATTCCCAAGTTCCTAAATACAGGCGATGTAGTGTTAGGACTTGTAATAGGCGTCTTCCGAAGGCCTCTGTTGATCCTCACACCGTATGTTCCAATTGTAGGGGAAAATCCTGTCAATTGGAAGATCGATGTGGGGAATGTGCTGGGCTTTCGGAATTCGATTTTAATGAATTCCTCAGATATACACGTAGGTTAGAGAAGGAGAGAGATAGGAGGAGTTCTTCTCGCTCTTTGGATATTTCCTCTCCCCATGCCCCTCAACCTTTTCCTTCCCCTGTGGTGGTGACCCCCGAACCTGCTACGAGTGCTCAGCCTGCAATGGCTGATATGTTGCGTGCCATTCAGGCTCTCGGTGATAAGGTGGAGTCGTTGGTTAGTGACCGCAATCAGCTCTTGGCAGATGTCAGAGAGCTGAAAGCGAAGAGTGCAGTGGGAAGTGTTAGTGCTAGTGCTGTGCATAGTGTCAGTGTCAGTGTTGCGCATGAGGATACATCTGTGCGTGCCAGTCGTCCTCCCAGTCCGGGACCTCTTGCAAGCTCCCAAGCCCAGGGGAGAAGCAATGTCGAAGGACCAAAGGGTTCGGCAGGCCTTGATCGGCGCACAGATGTATCCTCAGTGGTTGCGGACGTATCTGCTAAGGATCGTCCCTTCCACTCCCAGACGAATGAGCCCTTACATTCCTCGTCTGTGGAAGAGGTTTCCAGGAGGAAACGGTGGACAAAGGTCTCACGACCGCTCAAACGTAAGGTCCCTTCCGAGCTAGTCCAACGACCCAGGTGTAGCCACTGGGTCAGTTCGGACTCGCCGCAGTCATCTGATGACTGCACACCTCCCAAGAGAGGTAGAGTGGTCCCTCAACAGGCCTCTGCTCCAACCACAGTAGACCCTAAGTGGTTCATGCTGCAGACTATGCAGTCTCAGCTTGCGGCTTTTATGCAGGAGTATCATGCAGAGAAGGTTAACACCCCTCCTCCTGTGAGAGCTCCTCCACCGTTGCGCAGTCCTCACTGCCAGACGCATGTTCTTGCTGCACCTTCTGCTTACATGCGTGAGCTGCCGCATCGGGAGTTGCCGGGTTCCAGCACTATGCGGCATTCTCCTCAGCCCATGCAGCATGCTCTGCAGACCTTACAGCATGCTCCGCATACCATGCAGCATGAGCCGCATACCATGCAGCATGAGCCTCATACCATGCAGCATGAGCCTCATCCCATGCAGCATGAGCCGCATACCATGCAGCATGAGCCTCATACCATGCAGCATGAGCCGCATCCCATGCAGCATGAGCCGCATGCCATGCAGCATGAGCCGCATGCCTTACAGCATGCTCTGCATACCACACCGCATGCTCCTCAGCCCACCGCAGACCCTCCCTCACACCGGCCCTCTGCTTTTGTTGTTGCCAGCTCACAGTCTGTCCAGCAGAGGCATGATGATGGATCCGCAGGTACGCATGCACCCGTTCTGCAGGATTCAGCCGTTCAGCTTGCTGCTCTGCCTTTGCCACTTACAACTCAACTGTCGGGTGAGGAGGTTTCTGAGGATGAAGCTGCTCATCTAGATGATCCTCACTCTGATGTTGAAGGACACAAGTCTTCGCCACCCTCCTTAGACTTTCGCAAAGTCCTTGCTTTGTTCAGAGAGTTGTACCCTGAACACTTTGTGTCTGCAACCCCTCGTTCTCCTCCCTCCAAGTTTGCTCTGGGCATGCAGTCTACTGCGCCTGCCTTCACCAAGCTTGTTCTCGCCAGATCATCAAGGAGAGCTTTGAGGGTTATGGGGGATTGGTTGCAGTCCAAGAAGCAACTGGGAAGGACCTCTTTTGTGTTTCCTCCTCCCAAGCTGGCTTCTAAGTCGAGCGTCTGGTATGCCACGGGAGAGGAACCTGGCTTGGGGGTTCCTGCCTCTGCCCAGGCCGACTTCTCAAGTCTGGTTGACTCTCCCCGCAGGTTGGCTATGAGACGTTCGAAGATCTGCTGGTCCTTTTCAGATCTTGATCACATGTTGAAGGGAGTCTTTCGTGCCTTCGAGATATTCAACTTCCTCGATTGGTGTCTGGGAGCCTTAAGCAGGAAGACTGCCCCTTCTGACAAGGACTCAGCCTTGCTGATCATGTCCAGCATGGACAAGGCAATACGGGATGGGTCTGGCGAGCTTGCGGCTTCTTATGTATCAGGGGTCCTCAAGAAAAGAGAACATCTGTGCTCCTTCTTATCTGCTGGTATCACCCCTTGCCAGAAGTCAGAGTTGCTGTTTGCTCCTCTTTCCAAGTGTCTGTTTCCGGAGGAGTTAATTAAGGGGATGGCTGCCTCTCTTCTCCAGAAGGATACGCATGACCTCATGGCTTCTTCTGCACGTAAGGCTAAGACCTTACCTTCCGTGCCTAAACCCTACCGCCCCTTAGCAGTTGATACACCTGCTTCCAGGTTCATCCCGCCCTTTCGTGGCAGAACCTCCAGCAGAGGAGGTACCCGTGCAGACAGTCACCGTGGCAAGTCCAAGAAGGGTTCCAAGTCCACAAGAGGCAAGTTTTGACTGCCTTCCTCTCCAGACAGCTGTAGGAGCCAGACTCAAGACCTTCTGGCAAGCTTGGGAGAGCAGAGGTGCAGACGCTCAGTCTGTGAAGTGGCTGAGGGAGGGATACAGAATTCCGTTCTGCCTCAATCCCCCTCTAACTACATCTCCCATCAACCTCTCTCCCAACTACAAGGAGAAGGACAAGAGGCTAGCGTTGCAACAAGAGGTGTCGCTCTTGCTACAAAAGGAGGCAGTGGTCATAGTCCGGGACCATCAATCCCCGGGCTTTTACAACCGTCTCTTCCTGGTAGCCAAGAAGACAGGAGGTTGGAGACCGGTGCTGGACGTCAGTGCGCTCAATGCTTATGTCACCAAGCAGACGTTCACGATGGAGACGACGAAGTCGGTCCTAGCAGCGGTCAGGCAGGAGGACTGGATGGTCTCGTTAGACCTGAAAGACGCATACTTTCACGTCCCCATCCATCCAGACTCCCAACCTTTCCTGAGATTCGTCTTTGGAAAGGTTGTGTACCAGTTCCAAGCCCTGTGCTTTGGCCTAAGCACGGCACCTCTTGTGTTTACGCGACTGATGAGGAATATTGCGAAATTCCTTCACTTGGCAGACATCAGAGCCTCCCTCTATTTAGACGACTGGCTTTTAAGAGCTCCCACAAGTAGTAGCTGTCTGGAGAATCTCAGATGGACTATGGATCTGACCAAGGAACTGGGCCTCCTGGTCAATTTAGAGAAGTCCCAGCTCGTCCCATCCCAGACCATTGTTTACCTGGGTATGGAGATTCAGAGTCGAGCTTTTCGGGCTTTTCCGTCGGCCCCAAGGATCAACCAAGCCCTAGAGTGCATCCTGAGTATGCTGAGAAGGAACCGATGCTCAGTAAGGCAGTGGATGAGTCTAACAGGGACACTTTCATCGCTGGCCCTGTTCATCAAGTTAGGGAGACTCCACCTCCGCCCCCTTCAGTATCATCTGGCTGCTCACTGGATCAAGGACATGACGCTAGAGACGGTCTCAATTCCTGTTTCCGAAGAGATGAGGTCTACTCTAACGTGGTGGAAGAACAGCATTCTTCTCAAGGAAGGTCTTTCGTTGGCTGTTCAGACCCCCGACCACCGTCTCTTCTCGAACGCATCAGACTCGGGCTGGGGTGCGACATTGGACGGACAGGAATGCTCGGGAACATGGAATCAGGAGCAAAGGACACTTCACATCAATTGCAAGGAGTTGTTGGCGGTTCATCTGGCCTTAATGAACTTCAAGTCCCTCCAGCTAAACAAGGTGGTGGAGGTGAACTCCGACAACACCACAGCCTTGGCTTACATCTCCAAGCAGGGGGGGACTCATTCGAGGAAGTTGTTCGAGATCGCAAGGGACCTCCTCATTTGGTCAAAAGATCGAAAGCTCAAGCTGGTAACGAGGTTCATTCAGGGCGATATGAATGTCATGGCAGATCGCCTCAGCCGGAAGGGTCAGGTCATCCCCACAGAGTGGACCCTTCACAAGAATGTTTGCAGCAGACTTTGGACCCTGTGGGGTCAGCCAACCATAGATCTGTTCGCGACCTCGATGACCAAGAGGCTCCCATTGTATTGTTCTCCGATTCCAGACCCGGCAGCAGTTCACGTGGATGCCTTTCTGCTGGATTGGTCCCATCTCGACCTGTATGCATTCCCGCCGTTCAAGATTGTCAACAGGGTACTTCAGAAATTCGCCTCTCACAAAGGGACACGGCTGACGTTGGTTGCTCCCCTCTGGCCCGCGAGAGAATGGTTCACAGAGGTACTGCAATGGCTGGTCGACGTTCCCAGGACTCTCCCTCTAAGAGTGGACCTTCTGCGTCAACCTCACGTAAAGAAGGTACACCCAAACCTCCACGCTCTTCGTCTGACTGCCTTCAGACTATCGAAAGACTCTCAAGAGCTAGAGGCTTTTCGAAGGAGGCACCCAGAGCGATTGCCAGAGCAAGGAGGACATCCACTCTCAGAGTCTATCAATCTAAATGGGAAGTCTTCCGAAGCTGGTGCAAGGCCAATGCAGTTTCCTCAACCAGTACCACTGTAACCCAGATTGCTGACTTCCTGTTACATCTAAGGAACGTTAGATCCCTATCAGCTCCTACGATCAAGGGTTACAGAAGTATGTTGGCAGCGGTTTTCCGCCACAGAGGCTTGGATCTTTCCTCCAACAAAGATCTACAGGACATCCTTAGGTCTTTTGAGACCTCTAAGGAACGTCGGTTGTCCACTCCAGGCTGGAATCTAGACGTGGTCCTAAGGTTCCTGATGTCATCTAGATTTGAACCGCTCCAATCAGCCTCTTTCAAGGACCTCACATTAAAAACTCTTTTCCTCGTTTGTCTAGCAACAGCTAAAAGAGTAAGTGAGATCCACGCCTTCAGCAGGAACATAGGTTTCACATCGGAAACGGCTACATGTTCCTTGCAGCTCGGTTTTTTGGCTAAAAACGAGCTTCCTTCACGTCCTTGGCCTAAATCGTTCGAGATCCCTAGCCTGTCCAACTTGGTGGGTAACGAGCTGGAGAGAGTACTTTGCCCAGTCAGAGCTCTTAGGTACTATCTGAAAAGGTCTAAACCCTTACGAGGACAATCAGAAGCCTTATGGTGTGCTGTTAAGAAGCCTTCGCTACCAATGTCTAAGAACGCAGTTTCTTACTACATCAGGCTTCTGATTAGAGAAGCTCATTCTCACATGAAGGAAGAAGACCTTGCTTTGCTGAAGGTAAGGACACATGAAGTGAGAGCTGTGGCTACTTCAGTGGCTTTCAAACAGAACCGTTCTCTGCAGAGTGTTATGGATGCAACCTATTGGAGAAGCAAGTCAGTGTTCGCATCATTCTATCTCAAAGATGTCCAGTCTCTTTACGAGAACTGCTACACCCTGGGACCATTCGTAGCAGCGAGTGCAGTAGTAGGTGAGGGCTCAGCCACTACATTCCCATAATCCCATAACCTTTTTAACCTTTCTCTTGAATACTTTTATTGTTGTTTTTGGGTTGTACGGTCGGCTAAGAAGCCTTCCGCATCCTGGTTGATTTGGCGGGTGGTCAATTCTTTCTTGAGAAGCGCCTAGGTTAGAGGTTGTGATGAGGTCCTTTAGTATGGGTTGCAGCCCTTTATACTTCAGCACCTAAGAGTCGTTCAGCATCCTAAGAGGACCGCTACGCTCAGTAAGGAAGACGTACTTATTAAAGGCAGAGTAATGGTTCAAGTCGACTTCCTTACCAGGTACTTATTTATTTTATATTGTTATTTTGAATAACTGATAAAAAATGAAATACGGGATACTTAGCTTCTTTGTTAACATGTATACTGGTCTCCACCCACCACCCTGGGTGTGAATCAGCTACATGATCATCGGGTAAGATTAATATTGAAAAATGTTATTTTCATTAGTAAAATAAATTTTTGAATATACTTACCCGATGATCATGATTTAAAGGACCCGCCCTTCCTCCCCATAGAGAACCAGTGGACCGAGGAGAAAATTGAGGTCTTGTTGACAAGAAGTACTTGAGTACCTGACCACAGATGGCGCTGGTGAGTACACCCCCACCTGTATAGTGATCGCTGGCGTATCCCTTCCGTAGATTTCTGTCGGGCAACGGAGTTGACAGCTACATGATCATCGGGTAAGTATATTCAAAAATTTATTTTACTAATGAAAATAACATTTCGGGGCTCAACCCGTGTCGCTCCGTGAAATGCTCCTTAAAGCACCATTTCAAAGGTATAAATACTGCTAAATATACCAGAGAAAAAAGTTGCATGGAATGCCAGGAATATACCCTGCTCGCTCACCCCTAAAGGGTGTCGGTATCAAAACTGGGGCGAGTGATACCACTACCAGAGGTCCCTTTCCAATTAGACTTCTCCCTCCTCAAAATCCCCCGTTACTACGAGGTGTCGTTCACTACAGTTACTGCTCCCCCCACCACCACCTCCACCACTTCCACTACCTATCCTTCTCCCATCATTCCTTGTTAGCACCCGTGAACGTTCGGACGTGTTCAAGTGGGAATATTTGTTGAGTTTTGCAGCTGAAAATCGTAGGCATTTCAGTTCGATGAAAATTTCACAAAATTAGACTTATAAACAGGTTCTTGGAAATTATTAAGTTTGTGAGTCGAGGACATTCTGTAGTAAAAAAGTATAAAAATTATTAAATGAAGATCAGTTAACCCTTTTACCCCCAAAAGGACGTACTGGTACGTTTCACAAAACTCGTCCCTTTACCCCCATGGACGTACTGGTACATCCTTGCAAAAAAAATGCTATTTACATTTTTTTTTGCATATTTTTTATACCTTTATGAGAAACTTCAGGCATTTTCCAAAAGAATGAGACCAACCTGACCTCTCCATGATAAAAATTAAGGCTGTTAGAGCAATTTAGAAAATATATATAGCAAAATGGGCTTCAAAAAAAAAACCTGGGGGTTAAGGGTTGGAAAGTTCCAAATAGCTTGGGGTTAAAAGGGTTAACATTGAAATCCAGGATTATTTTAGACATCTTTCAGTACATATACGTTATGTTGTTGACTAAAACCAGAGACCGGTTGACAAAATCGAATGACGTGTTTCAACTGCGGCCTATGGTCGAACGTAGATTTAAGCAAAGTACGAGTTTATTTTGAATGTAGCCTTTAACAGATACTTTGCAAGGAAACAACGATTTCCGTTCCTTCTGCTTTATATACTGTATGTATTGTAAGGCACCTCTGAGAGAGAGAGAGAGAGAGAGAGAGAGAGAGAGAGAGAAACATTTTATCTCTTTCTCTCTCTCTCTCTCTTTCTCTCTCTCTCTCTCAGAGGTGCCCTATGTGTCATATAATAACTTCTAATAGTAGTTATTAAGGAACTACAGTACTGTAAATGAAAACTATGGAATGCTATTACATATTGATGCTAAAGTAATATTCATTATGAAGATATTTTGAATACGTTAAGATATTATATAAACAATACTCTGTTATCCGTATGTGTGCAATTTTAAGAATGCGATAATGTTGTCTGCTAAAACTGGAAATCAGCTGACGAAATCGCAGTGCTGTATTTTAAACCTTAGTCTATAATAACTACAAACAAACTGTATTATTATTGTTATCATCATTACTAGCTAAGCTACAATCCTAGTTGGAAAAGCACGAAGCTATAACCAAGGCACTTCCCCCAATTTTGGGGGGTAGCCTACATCAACAAATGAAACAAAACAAAAAAGGGGACCTCTACTCTCTACGTTCCTCCAGCCTAACAAGGGACTCAACCGAGTTCAGCTTGTACTGCTAGGGTGCCACAGCCCACCCTCCCACATTATCCACCACTGATGAAGCTTCATAATGCTTAATCCCCTACTGCTGCTACCTCCGTGGTCATCTAAGGCATTGGAAGAAGCAGCAGGAACTGTAATAACATTGAAAAATAGATCTTTCATAAATAAACTATGAAAGAAGTTATAAGCTCAAGGAAAAATAGCCTAGAAAGGAAATAAATAAACTACAAGAGAAGTAATGAACAGTTGAAATTAAATATTTTAAGAACAGTAACAACATTGAATAAAAGATCTTTTATAAATGAACTATAAAAAGAGACTTATGTCAGCCTGTTCAACAAGAAAACATTCCCTGCAAGTTTGAACTTTTTGAAGTTCCACCGATTTGAGAACAGTACCTGATTAGGGAGATCATTCCACAACATGGTCACAGCTGGAATAAAACTTTGAGAACACTGTGGATATTGAACCTTATGATGGAGAAGGCATCACGATTAGAATTAACTTCATATCTAGTAGTATGAACAGGATGGTACTGTCAGGAAGATCTGAATGCAAAGGATGGTCAGAATTATGAAAAATCCTATGCAACGATGGTGCCAGAGATTAATATATAGATAAGAAAAAAAGAATTTAATAGATTGTAAGTTCCTGTCCATTAAGTTCAGATGAGATTCAGCACCTGAAGGCCAGACAGGAAAACAATACTTGAAACATTTAAAATGAAAGAATTAAAACACGCTTCAGAATAGATTGATCACCGAAAATCTTGTGTAACTGAAGAAGAGACAGACCTAATGTGTTTCTCAGATGTAAATTTGCTATTAAGAATCACCTAAAATTTTAAGTTTTACAGAGTTAAGAAACTCATTAACAGTGCTGAGATCCAGATGTTGAGGAGCTACTGTCCTAGACCTACTTACAATCATACTTTGAGTTTTGTTACGGTTCAACTTCATGTCCCATAATTTGCACCATGAACTAATTTTGGCTATAAGTATTAAGGGATTAATAACCCAGATCTACATTCTTGAGATGGAATTGATACAAAGAGAGTAGCATCAACTGCATATGCAATGAGCTTGTTTTCTAGGCCAAACATGTCATGTGTATATACAGTAGTATGAAAAATTATGGACCAAGAACACTACCCTGAGGAACACCAGATATTACAATCCTATACTTGCTATGGTGTCCATCAACAAAAAAACTTTGCTATCTATTACTTAAAGATTCAATCATGATGCTAAGAAAAGACCCACCGTCTCCCAACTGTTGGAATTTGAAAACAAGGGCTTCATGATTAATACAGCCAAAGGCAGCATTAGAATCAAGGCCAATCATATGAACGTCCGGACCACAATCAAGACATTTTTTCACAGCATTGTGGATTGTAAGAAGGGCATCACATACTCCAAGACTTTTATGGAAGCCAAATAGCAAACTAGGGAACAGATGATTACCTTCAACAAACCTTTTTTTGTTTTACCAAAAAACGTCCAAGATCTTCAGATAATATGGGAGTTATGGAAATTGGTCAGTAATCAGTGGTCTTGAGCTACCACAAACACATTTACATACTGTAATGGTATACCATTACAAATTCTCCAACAAGTGTTGAAAGAAAGAACATCTTGCTAACTTGCAGAAAATGATAAATGAATTAGGAGCTAAGAAATCTGCATTCATTATAAAAAAAACAAAAGGAAAATATCATTTAGGCTTACACCTCCAAAGCATTAAGGAGGACCATCAAAAGAGCTTTAATTTTACAAGACTGAAAAGTTAAACTAGTTAGTTTAGCCTCTGGAAAATAAGAATGAGGAAAATCAAGTTTCAAATTACAATGCTTACTGTCTAACACATCAGTCAAAAGGGTTGACTTTTCCTTTGGAGAGTGAGTAACAGCCATCTGGTTTAAGTAAAGGAGGAATTGCTACGTCTACACCAAATATTGCAGATTTAAGGGTACCCCACCGCTCATGTTCCTGCGTTGTACAGGAAAGTATTTCTTTTATAGCTAAATTGTATTCCTTTTCAGTTGAAGCATAAACTCTCTGAGGAAAAGCTCTAAAGTTAGTATAGTTATTCCAAGTTAAATCTGATCAGTTACCTTTCTAAAGATGATAGGCCTCCTGCTTCTCCAAATAAACACGGCAACAATCATCATTGAACTAAATAGATAATGTAGTAAAAACTGCTGGCTATCATCTTAGAAAAATTGCTTTTATAAAGAAGTACCTGGATGAACTTTCTGTAAGGAAACTAGTGAATCTGTGTTATTACCAGGATTGACTATTGTAACTCCATTTACTACAATTTACCAAAAGTGCAACTTAAGAAATTACATCATACATACATATACCAAGGCACTTCCCCCAATTTTGGGGGGTAGCTGACATCAACAAAGAAACAAAAACAAAAAGGGGACCTCTACTCTCTACGTTCCTCCCTGCCTAACAAGGGACTCAACCGAGTTCAGCTGGTACTGCTAGGGTGTCACAGCCCACCCTCCCACATTATCCACCACAGATGAAGCTTCATAATGCTGAATCCCCTACTGCTGCTACCTCCACGGTCATCTAAGGCATTGGAGGCAGCAGCAGGGCCTACCGGAACTGCGTCACAATCGCTCGCCATTCATTCCTATTTCTAGCACGCTCTCTTGCCTCGCTCACATCTATCCTCCTATCACCCAGAGCTTCCTTCACTCCATCCATCCACCCAAACCTTGGCCTTCCTCTCGTACTTCTCCCATCAACTCTTGCATTCATCCCCTTAAGAAATTACAAAACAATAAGTAGAGGAGGAAAACGGATAAAAAGTGCCCCACCCCGAGAAAGGATCACTCCTACACTAATTGATTTACATGGACTGCTGATTAAAGCAGGAATTGAGTTTTAAGATATGTATAATAACCCCACCAAGTTATCAGAACCAGACATCCTAAATATCTAAGAGAATTGCTACATATTGTGCAGCCAACAAATCGTGTTAACGGGAGAAAAGTTACTGATGGTTTCAAATTATTGGAGTGTTTATTGTAGGCTCTAGAGCCTTTAAATATGCAGCCCCGAGACTATACAGTAAGCTTCCACTAGAAATCCGAAAGACTGAGGATATTAAGGCTTTGAGAGGAAACTGTAGACTTTCCTTTTTTCTCTAAGTGCTTCGATAGTGTGGATTTGACAATAAGCGAGCAATATTTGGTGTGAAATGCTGAATGCCTTGGAATGCACGTGATAAAATGACCGTAAAGGTCCTGTAGAGAGTAGGGTTCCCCTGCTGTATAGGACCAGAAAAGCAGCCTTTGAAATAAAGTAAAGTGACCAGGGTTTGTCTTTTACACGAAAAGGGATATGCCTATCAATAGTGACCAGATAGTCATTCAAATGAAAAATAGGCTCGGCATTATTATGCAACTGTGACCAATTTAAGTTAGAAATAATAAATGCCATTCCATTCTGCTTGAGATTCTATATCAATTTACATGAATATGATACATCAGACAGGCTGCTCAGTCTTTACAACTCGTGAAATTAAGGCATGATCAGATGTCCCGACTGGAGAACCAACCGTACTTGGTATAACGTCAAGGGAGTCAGTGTATACTAGGTCCAAGTAGTTATCAGACCTATGAATAGCTTTACTTATGGTTTTTTAACAGCCTGATTCAGAGGCAAAGTCCAATGCTTTAAAGCCATGGTGATCGGTAGGAGAAACATGATTTAACCACTCCCTATGGTGAGCATTGAAAGTACCAACAAAAGCAACATAGGCATTTTTATTATCTTTATCTTATCCATAATGGTAAGAAAAGACAATTGAAGATAGAATCATCTGTCTGGATTCAGGTAGATTAACACAAGTAAAAGTTGTTATGCCTGCCACAAACTTTCATTACTTGAATATCATGACAACCACATTCGTAGCAGGATTTATGTGAAGCAGGGTACTCAGTCCTTGTATACACTTCCATTTCCCTTGCCCTAGGAATGGCATCCCGTTTCAAAATCATTGGCTTCTTAAAACCAGTTATAAGGAGCTCAGATGGGTGCTTCATTTGAGAAAGTTTATGAGCATAAAAGAATATCATACTGTGTGGATGCAACTGTAAGGTCTTGAATATTGGCTTGCTGAGGTTTTGAATATTGGCATGCAGACCACGAATATTGCAATGCAATAGACGACACTGGAAAAGTCTAAGATGTATTGGTCCTGGATTTTGCTCAATGTCTCCAGACAGGTAAAAATTAAAAGCAATTAAAATGATTCATCATACATAAAAACTAAATAATGATAACAAAGACAATATGTACTGAAATATAAGTAAAGTGATTGATATCATCCATAGAGTTGAGATAAAAAGTTGGGTAAAATAGGTCAACATGGCAGAGCCAAGACACCACGCAAGGCTAATTACCCTCCAGCATAGGCACTTCAGCTGAAGGGAGGACACTAAGGATGGTTTTGAAAATTAATATTTGTGAGGAAGATAAAGAAACAGATGAGGCAAAGACAACCTCTTGTTAGTTTATCAAGAGGCTGTCTTTGCCTCATCCGTGGCTATCCTATTAAGCCTACCCAACACACCATTTCAAAGAAAACAAGAGGAAGAGAAAACATAGAATAGTGTGCCTGAGCGTACCCTTGAAGAGGAAAACTCTACCCCAAGACAGTGGAAGCTATGGCCAAGAGTCTTCTCTTCCCTTTCTAAGAGGAAAGTAGCCACTGAACAATGACAGTGCAGTAGTTAACCCCTTGAGTGAAGAAGTATAGTTTGGTAATCACAATGTCATATGTATAAGGATAGAGGAGAATGTGGAAAGAATAGGCCAGGCTATTCGTTGTATGTGTAGGCAAAGAAAAAATTACCCATGACCAGAGAGAGGGATTTAATGTCGTACTGTCTGGCCAGTCGGAGGACCCAATAACTCTTCAGCGTTAGTATCCGTGAATTGCTAGAACATATTTGTAATGATGTAATATTCATTATGGAGATTTTTAAATAAGTTTAGGAATTATATAAATGTTACTCTTTGTTATTCGTATTTGCGCATATCCTCGATACAGCAGTATAGCTTGAGATCGTTGATCACAACCAATAGTAAAATAGTCAGTAGTTGTTGATTGCTAAAATGCTACCAAAATTGAAAAAAAAAGAAGACAAAAAGACTTTAATAAAGAACAATTAACATTTTAAAAATCATGATTTTTAAGAATGTGACAAGGTTATTGGCTAAAACTAGAGATTAGCTGACAAAATTGAATGATGTGTTTTAAGCCCAGCCTACGATCGAACAAAGATTTATGCAAAGTACAAGTTTTATTTTATGTGTAGTATTTAATAGATACTTTGTAAGGAAACAAATATAGAGAGAGAGAGAGAGAGAGACTTTTCGTTATTGGTATGTGCCTATGTTCTCAATACAGTATTGTTGGCTTGAGATCAGCTGATCGTAATCATAATGGATTTATAGATCGAAATTTATTTTGTGTCATGTAATTGACAATTTTTTTTTTAAGGAAACAGATTTTTTTTTGTTAAACCATTTACTATAAGATGATTACAGTAACATGACACAGTATAACGTTACTTATGGTAATTTAACAAATATTGACTTACAAGCAGATTGGATTATGACCTGTTTGTTGGAACCAAACACTGTCATATGTCGACGAGTATCTGTACACTTTCATTAGATTTTTGTGTTCAAGACTTTGCTGAAGGAACATTATGAGATTTTACGAATGTCTTCCCTGGTCCATTTAGTTATTTTACTTGGTCATATACGCTTTCATTAGAGTTTGAGTTCAAGGCTTTGCTGAAGGACCGTTATAAGATTAAAAGCACCCCCAAAAATCAACCGAACTGTAGCCATCAGCTGCGTCCGAAGGAATGGGAAGCGGGAACGTATAGGGGCCACTCAAAGGTGATAGCAGGTGTAGCGGCTCCTTACTTATCCTTCCCCTTAGTAGATTAGACTGGGTAAGGTCTGTTTGGGGTGCAGATCTCTATGGTTATCGTGGATACGTCCCTGATTATACACGATATCTTCGGATAGTCGTTTCCTGGGGTCGGAACCCCGGGATACCTGACGGTAATTCTCTTGTAATATCAATCGCAGAAATATCATACTGTAGAAGTCGCTAGAAGGAACTTCCATCAGGACGACATGGCTCGAGCCCAAAGATAGATTTTTCCTACGTCAAAATCCCTTAAAAAGTTCTGCAGTACCAATTAGCTCTTTTCTTTTAATATATCCTGAGCTGTAAACAGTACTTGTTATTCCCAATCAGTTACCTTAGAATGCTATTTTGTGTAGATTATAATCATCTAATTAAACAATTTTAATTTCTAAGGCATACAGGTATTAGACTATTTTTCAATGAGCTCAGGGTCTATTTACTATCTAGTTTCACACCAATCTTGTTTTATCAGTAGTGAAATTTGTTTTTTTATAGAATAAGAAGAGGTAGATTTGGCTGAAAGTATTTCAGGTCATAAAACGGATTTTGACTTCGGAAAAATCTTTTTAGACTCGAGCCATGTCGTCCTGATGGAAGTTCCCTCGGTCAGCTTCCTACTGTATAATATTTCTGAGAGTGATATTGCAAGAGAAATACCGTCGGGTATCACGGGGCTCTAACCCCCGGAACGACCATCCTAAGATATCGTGTATAATCAGGGACGTATCGGTAGATAACCATAGATATCTGCACCCCAAACAGACTTAACCCAATCTAGGATTCTAAGGAGGAGGATAGGTGAGGAGCCGTTACAAAGAACTGAATAAAGAAAAATGTAAGAGGAAAGGAATTCTTTGGTGCCAGTAAGCTGAGATTGTACTTACGATTATATCTGTGGTAGAATGTCTTGTGAAAGATTGGAATGATAGAATCCGTGTAATTCATTAGAAGTTTTTCAAAATTTCTGTGGTTCTTGTTTCATAATTTTTCCATTTGGGAACAATATTACTGGTTGAGTAATTATAATATTCTAAAGGTTTAGAGATGCCAGCGAGTTTAATTAAAGATTTTTGTTGATTTGAATGGATTAAGTAATTTTTCATGTTAATTGTATGTTTGCCATTATGAATATTTCCTATTTATTAGTTACTGAAAATTATTCAAAGTACAGTATATTAATTTATATTGAATTAGGGTATGTTTTGATTCATTTGGGATAGATACAGACAATTATTTTTTGTGTGCTCTTATAGAAAAAGCAATCAGGATACCATAAAATTTTATTTTTAAGATCAGCAGGTTACAAATAATTTCACACTATTCTTGCAGTTTTGTAGTTCCTGGAAAGGGAAGGAGCACATTCATAGTTTTGATTTTAAAGTAATTTTAGTTACCTTTGTTTCTTCAACTTGTTTCTCTTTCAAAATTAGATTAATAAATTTCATAAGACTTAGGTTTGCCTTAAAGAAACACTCATAAGCACTTTGCAAAATCAATTTTAAGAGGTTGCTGTGGCCTGACTGGTAACGTCTCTGCCTGGTGTTTGCCAGTCGGGGGTTCGAGTCCCGCTCAGACTCGTTAGTGCTATTAGTGTCTGCAACCTTACCATCCTTGTGAGCTAAGGTTGGGGGGTTTAGGGGAGCCTATAGGTCTATCTGCTGAGTCATTCAGCAGCCACTGTCTGGCCCTCCCTTGTCCTAGCTTGGGTGGAGAGGATGCTTGGGCGCTGATCATATGATATATGGTCAGTCTCTAGGGCATTGTCCTGATTGCTAGGGCAATGTCATTGTCCCTTGCATGGGCCATTCATGAGCGGCCTTTAAACCTTTAAATATGACAAATATGGAAGTTTTTATATTGCCTAACTATACAGACCTGAAGTTCTTTACTAGGAGTGGAGTCAGTTCGTGCTGTATCTATTCGTAGTAAATAACCAGGTTTTGTATTTCGTGTCGGAACACTTTTGTAATAACACAAGCAACAAAACACAGGCAGAAATTATTTTGTATTAAAGAATGTCATATGATATAGGAAGTTAGGACTTATAACTCCAGTGTTCTTTACTACAAATTTAATAAGTTTTCTTATTTTTTTTATATTCTGCATTTAGAGCACACCCCATTAGAGTTCATTTCTTGTTTAAAACACAGTTTATTTATTTTTTTCTTTGTCAATCTGGATTTCAAAAGCACCTCTGTATGTTGAGAATTTCAAGGTATGTTTATACTCATATACTATTAAGCACTCTTTTATTATTTTACCATTTTTAATGATGTTTTATAAAAGCTAAGTTAATAGGGAACATTATTATGAGTGCAAAATTTAAGTTTGTAATCCCTTGTGGTCTAGGTCTCATGTAAACTAGCTTTCTTTTGGCCACTCTAAAAACCTCACTGGCATTCTCTGTATATTTGATGTCTGTTTTTTTTATGTTTAGGATTTTTATTATTAGCAGACAGAGCACATATTGCTTTGCCAAAGAGTTTGTTTGTTTATGAAGTATAGATTTAATTTTAAATTAAATTTGATTGCTTTAAAGTTACCAAAAAGAATCCTTCAATTTGGGAAGATGCATCTATGAAGGAAGTCAATATTTTTTTGCAGGATATATTTATCATGAATAGCTCAACCAGAGTTCTTAGTCAAATCTCTAGGCTATTTATTATATAGTCTAGAGTAGGGAAATAGTTATATAATATGGATAATCAAATACTGTAGAAGGAAAGTCTAAAAGTGTCATTATTAACCAGTTTTAATTGAGTCTAATTAGATTAGCGGTTTGAATGATCTGCGACTTTGCAGAGTCTTCATTTTTTACTTCCAAAATCCTTTTTAAACGTTTTTGACATGGTTCCCTTACTTATTTTTGGAAATAGAAAGCCTATTCATCCTTTGTTAAGTATTACATATGTGTTCTGCCTGTTAATAATCATAGTAGAATTTTATATATTTAGGATGTTCTGTAGTATCTCGTGCAGCATTGGCCAAATCTTTGAATTCTATTGAAAAATGAAATGTTGGTGGATGTTTTCCTGGCTGTGAGTAAGTTTTTCTTCACGCTGACGGAAAGGAAGTTTTTCTTCTTTTAGACGGAAAGGGAAATGATAGGTGACAATGAAAGTCAGAAATTCCAATTTGCAATCGAATTTCCAAGGGGAACTAACATCATATAGATCAGCCGGTACTATTATAGTATGCCATCTACCGCCGATTTTGCTATCTACCACCCCTCTCTGACTATAGTATGATACCCACCATCAGTCCCTAAGGATACGGTCTACTTGCTAATCCGCCTCTAATAAGGAGGATCACTACTGACTTGATAACCCAACCTAACCTAGCCTAACTCAGCCCAACCTAACCTAACTTACAAACTGCTTATTATTATGCACCCATGTCCTAACCTAGTCTAACCCAACCTAACTTAACCTACAAACTGTTTATAATTATGCAATCCATGTTGTTCTTCCAATAAATATTATTAAACTATCATTAAAGTCCAATGAGGATAACATACTGGTGGTAAGTAATCTGTTTGATAATCCTCATCAAACAGGAGGATTAACATTGACGGTAGATAACATACTTTGAGGTAGATACCATACTATAGTAGAAATTCGACGGTAGATAGCATACTATAATAGCACCGATCAGCCTCTTAGTCTTGATGAATTTGCCTAATGAGTCTAATAATGCGTATAGGTTTGTTTGATTTTTGCTAGATATCAAAGCAGATTCAAGTTAGTTTAGCGATATGATATTTGCTGAAGCATACTCTTTGCTACTGGGTCTTTTTATATATTTTGCCATCCAACAGAATGACGTATTAGTTTGGGCGATACTTAATTTAATTTTGATTAAACTTTCAAGTTGTTTTTGTTTAGATAAGGTTCTGTCATCATGCTTGAATATTATGAACATTTTGGTCTGTTTTGACGGAAAATGACATCATTAGTACAATAGTTTGACCTGAATATATTTGGCAAAAGTATTACTTCCCTGAATCTATCATATCAATTTGTTTTAATGGGTATTGTGTAGTAGTGTAGAGTTTAGAAAAATATTTTTTTAGGAGTTTTAGAGTAAAATACTGAGGTTCGAAACCATTTCAGGGAATTTCTTGCCTACAAGCTAGTTGTAGTTTATGTTGCGAATGCTTAGACTTAATAACGGTTTGATGATTATGTATAGTACAGTCTGGAAGCCTCTGTACAGTAAAGAGATTTGGTCATTGCTGCTGTGTGGGTTTCTAGAGATATATAAACTGTATATTATTGTATATATCAAATCATTTTGTGACTTATAATTTGATTATTGTTAAAGAGAACTTTCATGTTTACAGTCAGTTATTATGTTTTGAAATTGATGTTGTAATTTCTTTTGATATAAGACTGGGTTTCTACATTTAGTTTAAATTGAGGATTATTTTTCATAGACTTCTATGATGGGATAGACTTAGGAACAGTATCTAAGAAAATAAGTAGACATAAAAGTAGCATAAGTGAAAAGACCCAGAAGAATAGGGATCGAGAGAGCAGATGGATACTTAAATCTATTCATGTCTAACTCCATAAAGGTGGAACTTAGTGCAAAAATTCCATTATGAAGGAAGGAAAACATTATTTGATAAATGCTCATTTTGACTTGTGTTGATGAAGGTTTAGTTTACAATATGCGATTGTAATGGTAATGATTAGTTAGGTATGAATTATGCATATACAGTAGCTGTACAATGTTGAATTTGTGTTCCTAGTTCAGAGTAAGCATTTCTGAAAACATTTCTGTTGGTCGGTTTTGTGGATGTTTATAGAATAAGACCAAGGTGAACGTTTGTAAACGCTTTAGACAATTAGGGCGTAAGGTTCTGAAATATGATAAGTAAAGGTACAGCGGATTAATCATACCACTATTTGATAAGTTCTCTTTGCAAATTGATGAAATTTCTTACCATCGTTCGAGTTAAACATGATCCCAGTCTTATAGTCAAAAGAAAGTCTTTTTATGTAACTGACATTGCCATTGTATCGAAACTAAGGATGAAGTTCTCTTTCAGGTGTAGATGTAGATGAAATTTGGAATGAATAAAGGCATACTGTGCCCACACCTGAAGGGGCTGACCTACAAAACTGCCGTCCCGGTACTACTTACGACGTCCCTCCCTGCTTGCCGGAGGCCATGCAGTCGTCAAACTGTCCCAGAGCTACTCCCATTGCAGATGTGGTATATGTGTTTTTTGGAATGGAAAATTATTTGACAACTGCTTGTATACTGGAAGCATTCTTTCACTTTGTCGTCTTCCAGTTGATTAGTATTTGGTGAAATGGATTATCTTTATTAGATTTGATAAGAATGTAAAGTTATAGCTTAAGATTATGCTGAAGTTTTTATCCTTTCGATAAAGTTTACTTAGATACGATTGTAAAAGGTGTTCTTCAAATGTCCTAGAAACAAAGGTAATCTTGAACCCTGGAGGACTTGATAATTTTGAGTCACAATTGTTATTTGCCAAAATGTCAGAGTTTATAAGTTCCTTTTCAATAACATGAAGCAAAGTTGCTTTTTAATATTATGACTGGTTGAATAAGTGAATTTATATTTTCTTTCGACTTTCATTGAACAGAGACCATCTATGGCAATGCTGTGTTGTATTACTCTTTATGAAGTTAGACCAGTCATATTAATTCCATACTTGTATAATGATGTACTAAAGAAATACAGTACCTGGAGGGTATTTAAAACTCGAGTACAGTAGCCTGGTTTCTTTACCATAGAAGTGAGGGCTTCTTCCTTATCAGATATCTCTGGGGGTGTTTTGAGTTTTGCTGTATAACCTGGTTCATATATTGATTGTATAAAATAGATTGTAAGTCTATCTTTTATGAAAATTGTCTTCTGAAAGCTAAAGAATTAGCCTTTGGGCTTCCTCGTTACTATTTAGAATGAAAACACTTGGATAAACTTTAGATATTATGCTATGAAGATGCTGATTTGCTAAAATATCATTGTTTCAAATATGACTTTATTTGTCGAGCAATTAGCCCTGTATGTATAAGTAAATGGATTGATTATATTGGATTATTTTACTGCTTTTTTTGTGAGAATTGTCTAAATATAAACAGTGTGTGCATAATTGAACTTGATAATTCTGGAATGTAGTGTGACTTTTAGGCAAAAACGTAATAGTTAACCTATTCAAATTTTTTTACCATTGCATTTGAAGAAACAAAAAGCACGAAGGATGTGAATTAAAGAGTTGTTAATTCAAGGGCCTTTATAATTTACGAAGGACACAAGAGTTCAGGCACAGTTTTCTCTATAAGGTTTTAAAAACTAACTGGAAAGGAGACCGGTATCACCCTGTACACGTTAGTTTTTCACCGCACGCGTTGTTCCTCTGTGGGCGATCGAGTGAGGGAAAGTGAACAAGCATCTTTGTTGCGTCATTTCATCCCGAGGTGATGTAATTACTTTACATTTATGAAATTATCTTTCCATATTTTGTTATTCCCTGTTAATGTTTATGCTAATTTTGAGTAGACTCATTGTTCTAAAGGAAGTGGCTGTTTTTTCGTTTCTTGGAAGTGGCTCGGAAATTGTGGTGCTGTGAAATACTGTACCACGAAAGCTTAATATGACGACGACATTGTCATGTACTGGAGTATCTCTGTAGGTAGCGAAGAATTTGGTATATTGCTTGAGAATTTTCATAGTAATGTTCCCTGAAAGTTTGGTTTTATCCAGCCTGCTTTGATTGTAGATTTTTTATGCGCTTGTACATCCACATAAAATATGGAGAGAATATGATCATCCTTAATATGGCATTGTTTTTTTGGTAGTCAATATTAGAGATTTTTTCGTCCCAAGTTTCCTGAGATTGGCAAACGGGAAAGTCGGATACTTTGGGAGATTGAGTTATTTCATGGTTCTACCAAATTATAAAACGTATTGCACTTTGGAATCCTGTAAGCATGGCCATACCAAAAAGTGTAGATTAATTTTGATTTTCTTTTCATAAAACTATAAAAGTTTTCAGTATGATTAGAATGAAATTCACAGTTTATTAATGGCTAATTTCATCTTATGGCATAAGGGCTTTAACCTAATGGTATAGGATTCCAAAATACACCTATTTTTTTACTATAAATGAAGATCGTATTGAGAGCATGAAAGATTGTTGAAACCAAAAAAAAGATTCTGTAAATTGTGCAATGCTCTGCATAGAGTATCTGTTGAGAAGTTTTGTGTGGTAATGCTGAACTTATTTCTTTAGGAAAGTTCCTTGTTGATTCATTATCTGAGTTACTAACTTAAGAATCAAAACTGATATTTGAGGGTACTTTTGGGAGACTGTGATGGAAAATATATCTTCACATTATCCATGGATGCTGTATTTCAAATGTCAGCCCTTGCTCAGGAATTTTGCTTTAACTTCTGGCCTTTCTGGCTTGTCTTGTGTTTTAGAATCCAAAGCTTGTACAGCAATGAGTCCTCTCCTTATTTCCAAGACTATTTTCTTAGTTTCACAAATTATAAAGTTGTTTTCGCAGGGTTCACTGTCCTCCAACAATGACATGGAGTTTCTTCCTTACATTGCATCCCTAAACCTGTCAATGCTTTGAAAGAATTGGTGAGCCCTTTAGTGACGCAGTTCCGGTAGGCCCTGCTGCTTCCTACGGTGCCTTGGATTGACCCCGGAGGTAGCAGAAATAGGGGATTCAGCGTTATGAAGCTTCATCTGCGGTGGATAACAGAGGAGGGTGGGCTGTGCCACCCTAGCAGTACCAGCTGAACTCGGTTGAGTCCCTTGTCAGGCTGGGAGGAACGTAGAGGGGAGAGGTCCCCTTTTTTGTTTCATTTGTTTGATGTCGGCTACCCCCCAAAATTGGGGGAAGTGCCTTGGTATACGTATGTATGTGTTCGTTCCTAAATTCACCCAATATTATATCTTTCTGAGGTGGTATTTGGCCTGTCTTAAATAGATTTATACTCTCATTTTACTGCTTTTTCAGTTAAAAGAATATGTGTATTGCTAAATCTATTCTAAACTTCTTTCCCATTTATTCGATTGATTTCCTTTGCACATATTTCTTGGACTCATTCTACTCCGGTCTGTGGAATTTATTTTTTATTCAGTTCTCACAGCTGATTTTGATTTTCTTCTTCTAAAGGTTTCATTTTGTGTTCTATGATCCTTAGTCCAGTATGAAAGGTTCATTACACCATATTACTCCTTTTGTAAAGTATTTATTTTTTGGTTCTAATGAATCCATAATGGATTTTACTCTTCTGTAAAATATGTGGATGCTCCTTGCATTGATGTATCCCTGCTAAATTTTTTTCTTGCAGATCTCAGGAATTTACCTTATGTTTCCATTAGAAAAGTGTTCAAAGATGACTTAAATGTATCTTGATATGTTTTATTTAGACATGTTTAATCTTTCTATACTCATATCTTGTCTGTCTGATCTGATGTAAATGCTGCCTGTGTTGGATGGTCTTCTTATTTCTTTGGAAGATTTCTTTCCTCTCACGTGTCATTTTTAAAGCTTCTCATCTTATCAGTTGCCTCTTTTGTTTTTTTAATGGAAAGCAAAGCTTAATTCGCTTCCATCTGATGTCACTTCCTTTGGGCATTCGTCTTTTAACTGTTCACCTGAGCCACTTTTGTAGTCAGTTTTATTTCTCGATGTCTGGTCCCTCCCTATAATGAAGGAAACGATTATTTTACAAACTTCTAATTTCACTCTCAGGAAATCTTATTTCCAATGTCTTTAGTGTCCTCCATTATTTCTCATAAGTTCCAGTACTTCTTTCTTATCTGGAAATACTTTTTGCTTTCCGTACATATCACAAGGTGTTTTCCACCTGTGTTGAATCAAAACATAGCAGCACTTAATTTTCAATGTTTGTTTGTACTTGATTTGTAATTGACTGTATGAAAGGCTGGCACTTTTGGTTAGTATTTGGAACTGACTGGTTTCTGTTATAAGATCAAGGTTGTCTTCATTAGTATTGACTCCTGAGTAGCTCATATGCTCCGACTTAAGCATTGCTTTTGGATTGGGTGGGTAGCTGGTTGAGCTCTCCAACTCCCTCGTACATTCTTGTATAAACTTCATAGCTATGAGTCCTGGCTGAAGTTTGATGATATAGAAAGGGGATTTTCATTGCTGTGAAATACTCTATAACACAATGAGACAGGTGACAGGAAGTTCTTTTCTTCTGGATAACTGATCAAGAAGTTTCATATGTTGTAGGAATAGTAGATGGGTTAAGCCTTTCTCATTTGGAGTCAATCAGGAGGAAGAAAAGCCAAAATTTTCCCATAGAAGTATTTTATACATAGCTCCTTTACAGTTATTGATTGTCATTGTAAATGTAATGGATGGCGTTGACTTTGGTATGCAGTTTTAGAATGATGTAGAATGCTGTCTTTGGTGCTATTACTATAAGACAAAAGGTGTCAGGTCACTGGAGTGGCGTTTAGTTAATTTTTCCTGTTGCTGGTTTTTTATGGATTTATTTTATCCTAATTTTTCAGTTAATCCATAGCTGGTTACCTTTGATCGAAATCTAAGTATGTTTCTTGTGTCTATAGTTGAATAGCTTATGCCTCTTTAACACTTGGCAAATATCGTAACAGGTACTGCCATATTGCACTTTTGTCTTTCAAGTAAAGGGTAAAAGTAAAGATCTTTATCTATTTGCAATGATAAAGTTGACTTTGTTGTTAAGTGACGCCCAGTGTAGGTCAGGTTCATAGCTTTTTGTTATTCCCTTAGGCCTTAGAATCAAATCTGTTTTCAACCTTTCTGTCAAGTATGTTGATTATTTGAGCCCTGTTTTTTTTCAGTGAATATATTATTCATATTCTCTGCTATGAAAAAGCTATTCAGTTTCCTTTTCTTTGAATAGGCTATTCATTTCCTTTTCTTTGAATAGGCTATTCAGTTTCCTTTTTTTTTTAATAGGCTATTCCTTTCCTTTTCTTTGAATAGAGTATTCATTTCCTTTCTTTGAATAGGCTATTCATTTCCTTTTCTTTGAATAGGCTATTCATTTCCTTTTCTTTGAATAGGCTATTCATTTCCTTTTCTTTGAATAGGCTATTCATTCCCTTTTCTTTGAATAGGCTATTCAGTTTCCTTTTCTTTGAATAGGCTATTCGTTTCCTTTTCTTTGAATAGGCTATTCATTTCCTTTTCTTTGAATAGGCTATTCATTCCCTTTTCTTTGAATAGGCTATTCAGTTTCCTTTTCTTTGAATAGGCTATTCATTTCCTTTTCTTTGAATAGGCTATTCATTTCACGTTCCCCGAATAAGTTATTGAATTTCTCTGCCTTGAGTATGATACTCATTTTCTGTTCGGTGGAAATCACATTTCCATTACCCCTACAATGAGGGGTCAGTTGCGTTGCATCGGGCGCTGTTTCACAGGGTTTTTACTTCATGCCTTTGCAGTTATCAACCATAGTTATAGGCAGTGGGTCAAGTTGAATTAATAGTCCAACTGCAAACCTGTAGTTTCCACTCATTGGCAGTGGTCATAGCTTTTTGGTAAGAAGCAAGACTGTAGGGCAGCAGCTGTCCTTTTCATAATTTTCTACGGAACACAGGACGTACAGTGGTGGCATTCTTACACCTCTACCATGGAAATTTCTCTTTCCTGAAAATGCTATTCATTGATTCTGTCTTAGGTCTAGTTTGTGAGTCATTGTACTAATTCCAGGTTGTTGTGTATGTCTTATCGATAATAGATTCCTCTATTAGTCTCGTGGTTGTTACTGGGTGCGTATTTGTCTGCAGCCATTTTGTTTCATAGAATTAAAAGGAAAGAAACTGCTGCAACATCATACATTATATCTTATCGCACCATTCTTCTACCCATTGAGTGCTGTATCGTTTCCTGTTCTTAGATCCATGTCCGAACAGGTCGGCCCCTCTTGATGTTATTCCTTGTCCTACCAGTTTTTGTTCTTCATGGTAAGGGAGGATCCATAACCTACGTCTTTACTAGGGTTAGGGAGGGTATTGTTAGTTGGTCTGACTGTCACTCACTCTCCATTTATAGAGTCTACATTTTGATAGGGCTGAGGTCTCGAGTTCTTTCACTGTCACGAAACTCTTCCGTGATTTCAGACGTCTTCTTGTTTCGTGATTGTTGTAGAGTGTGAGCCTGTGATCATTTTCCTTTTTGGTCTTTTCCTATCTAGATAGGGCATCTTGACGGATGCCAGGTGGCGTGATGTTGGCTAGTCTGTGCAAAGCTGGTAGTGTTATTGCTATTAGTGTACTAGTGATTAGTCTACAAGCTTTAATAAGATCAGTATTCACTCTTTTAGTGCAACTTGATCTTTCCCACACAGGTGCACAATATTCTGCTGTGGGGTAACTTAGCGCTAAGGCTGTTTGCTTTAAAGTTTTTGCATCAGCTGAGGAGGTTATTTCTGGTGGCCACTTTTTTCTTGAGCTTGTTAACATGCTCCTGAAAAGTCGGTGTTTTATCAAGAATGACACCAAATACACTGGACGTGGATGGTTTTGCAGTTCTTTGTTTTCCCATTTTAGTTTCAGTTTTCTGTATGCTTGGCGGTTTTTAAGATGGAATGAGCATACAGGGGTTTTCATGCATTCTAACTTAAATTCCCATTTTTTTTGTAATAGTCTGAGAGAGATGATAATGCCTTTGTCAGTCTTCCTTTGGTGACTTATAGGTCCATGTCTGTGTTGCAATGCAGAGATCGTCGGTATATATAAACCCTCAAATGTCCTGGAGTCGTGATAGTTCATTTGTGTAGATGTTGAATATTAATGGGCTTAGTACAGAGCCCTGCGGATCAACCATTTCAGCAGGTTTTGGTGAATAGTGCGCAATTGGTAACTTTTTCGCTGCTCTTTACATATACCAAAAGAAACTTATTACTATATCTTCTTTGGCGAAGTACTGTGTATTTAATTGTGATGTGAAGCCATTTCTAAGGTCATGTGAGGTCTGCAAACTTGGTGAGGTTTTAGAGTGGCAGCTTCACTACTTGACTCCCTAGTCTTTCCCTACTGTTGTGAAGCAGTTCGCTTGCTTGGAGCCTTTTGAGGTTAATGTCTTTCAAATCGTCATGTAAAGGGATCAAGTTTGCTATATTTTTAGCAAGTCTATTTGCAAGCATATGCTCGTTGCCCAATACCTTCACTCCTATGTGTGTGCTAGGTCTTCAGTGCACAGTAGTTATTTTGCTTGTTAAATAAAGTGATGCACTGCAGAGCAGTTAACCTCCTTCGTTTATTCTCTGCATTTTATACAGTACTTCCTCATTTTTACCCATTGCCGTTTGGCCCAAATTCAGAAATCCAAGTCTTTGGAGCAAGACTGAAGTTCATTCTTACTTCAAGGTATGAGTAAAGGATCTTTTAAGCTGGTTGTTGTATTTTGATTGCCTTCATGTTGTTGGCATCAACTTGATTTGGATGATCTTTGTACATTTATCTGCTATTGGGGACAGGGACTTTTGCCTTTCCTCTTGAAAAGAAGAGACTTAAAAATACTACCTTATTGAAAGATTGAATGTGAATCTGTTATTGTGTCATGGCACAATTATTACCATTTGATTAGTCTGTGTTCATGAGACTTTTTATCCTCTTTGCTTTGCATACTTTGCCAAATTGGATGCTGATCTTTTTGTACAATTGCTAGTATTTCCTCCATTTGTATGTTGACGTTTGATGAACATAGTACAAATAGATGATTTGGTTCATTCCTAACAGTTTACTTTCTGCATTGGTAGACGATATTTTTCTCAAGTGGCGTAGGTCGTATCTGTTCGGATTTTGCTGTTGTGTCAGAAGATATGTGAGGTATTCAAATTGATACAATATCAAGGAGAACCAAAGATTGAAGATAGCCATTTGTACCTAGACGCATAATTACAGAGGCACACTGAATAAATTTTGCCTTTTGGTTTACAGAACATGCAGGAAATTACTTAATATGTACAGATGGTTTTGTATAATGTAAAGGTCAGGTAGTTAGTTGCCTGCCAAGGGAGGTATTTGACTGCTGCTTTATGGTATCTAAGACCACCTTAGTGCCATATGCACGTCTCTCAGAGCCTTGCCTAGGCGGGCACGCTGCCTGTGCTAACTCGTCCGTGCAGGGGAATGCAACACTAGTTCGATCTGCCGTCTCGCTGGGGTGAAGTTAGCGGGCGTCAGGGTAGTACCCTGCACAGATGTCATCCCCTTTTCTGAAGTCTTTCGCTCATCAAAGAAGCAGCGTGTGAATGGTGTTTCTCTGACGTGTATTCGGTCTTACCGCTTTCTTGGAAGTTTTTGAAACCTCGTATAATGAACTGTGCTCGAAACAATGACTCGTGCCTTCAGCTGTGACTTGTCACTTTCAAGTAAACTAAAAATGTCTGAATATTAATGATGATTCATTCACATTCAAGTTTCAAGTTGCCTTTTATTTCAACTGATGCAATGGTATGAATAAGGTAGAATTCAGGTTAACTATTGTGTAATTCACGTGAATAAATACTGCGTGATATAATTCTTGCGTTTGACCATGCACACACTGTTTATTGTGGACAAAGTAAACGGGTACATTTGCATGAAAAGTAGTGAAATAATTCCTTTGTAATCAAGACATTTGGTTGTAAATGCAAGGAAAATCTTTGCTTGAACCTTGAAGTCACATTTGAAATGTATCTTAGTTTGGTAATATTGTCATTTATTTAGTCAGAATATATTCCGCTTATCCAAGTAGTATCGATCTAAGGGAAACGTGGAAGTTATGGCTAGTGCCAATGCTTTCTGAATATATTTTCTTAAACTGGACTTTATTCTATGGTATGCATTCCATTATAGAAATTGGGCTATACAGCAATGAGATTCCACCCCTAGAAGTGTCTTATGAAGAGGACACTTTTCAATATGGTATTGCTACCCAGGTACTTGTGTATCATACTTTCCAAGCACAGTATTCTCTCAGACCATTGTGGAGTAGGAGTTACTTAGACTGTCCTTTTCAAAAGGAGTATGTAAATATAGTCAAAGATGGTCTTAGGGCATTGAATGGATAAAAATAATATAAATTTAATATCCAGTCATAAATAATGCAAATTTGCTTGAGTTAGTTAAATGGTACTTTTAAACATCTGGCAATTGGCTAAATTCCAAGTATGACTTGAGAATTTTATCAAGTACTTCTGAGTTCAAGATTACTTTTCACTGGAACATTTTGATCACCTTTAAGAATTTCATCTAAGTCAAAACTTTAAAGGATAAAAAAACTTGGCAGTATTGTCTTAAAGTTATAATTATGTTCTTATGAACTTTCTCAAGATACTCCATTTCAGTGAATGTTAACCAAAACTGGAAGATGACCAAGTGGCAATACTTCCAGTAGCAAATACACAGTTGCCAAATACTCAATTTTCCATTAAGAAAGACACACTCCACAGCTGTTAATGGGAGTTACCCTGGGATCGTTTGATTACTGTATGAGTTCTCTGGTCTGCAGGGCAGCAAGGGATGGTCTCAAAGTGCCATAAAAGCAGTTTTGTTAGGTCAGCCCCTATTTTGGGGGGGTACACATATATAGGAAAAAATAAAAAAAATAAAAAAAAAATATTTTTTATTTATATATTTATAAGAAATATTTTGTACGATATGAAATAAAAGATTCTGGTCAAATTATATTTTTTTATTGGTCCTCTTATATGTATTTTTATTATATAAAATATTCATTTTTTATACATGCATAATAGAAAAGCACTGAACTTTAAAAACATGTCATGATAAAATGTTGACACAAAGTATGAATAATTCAGACAATTATTGACGAATCACAATAATATAGAATTTTAATTTGAACAAATTTAAGAAGTTCAGGAGTGTGACAATCCCAAATCATTTTGAGATACACTGTTCTCATTGATTTTGACTTTATCCTTCGAAGAAGTTTAATTTCTTGAAGTTCGAGAAATGCACTACATAATCCTTTTACTGTAGTTGCGATATCGGTACGGCAGCATGTGAACTGCTGTACCAATATTGCAGCTATAGTTTAAGGATTACGTAGTACATTTCTCAAACTTCAAGAATTTAAACTTCTTCGAAGTGACCAAGTCAACAACAATGAGACGGTACATCTCAAAATGATTTGCGATTGTCACACTCATGAACTTTTAATTTTGTTCAAATTAGAATTCTATATTACTGTGATTTGTCAATAATGTTGATAATTGTGAACAGTACATCTCAAAATGATTTGTGATTGTCACACTTCTGAATCTATACATTTTCTTCTATACCCTTTACCCCCATGGACGTACCGGTACGTCCTTGCAAAAAAATGCTATTTAAATTTTTTTTTTTTGCATATTTTTGATAATTTTTTGAGAAACTTCAGGCATTTTCCAAGAGAATGAGACCAACCTGACCTCTCTATGACAAAAATTAAGGCTGTTAGAGCAATTTGAAAAAATATACTGCAAAATGAGTTTGAAAAAAAAAATAACCCTTGGGGGTTAAGGGTTGGAAATTTCCAAATAGGCCGGGGGTAAAAGGGTTAAACTACTGTATAAAAATGGTTAAGATATCTATCCATAAGGTTCTGTATAGCTGAAAACTTATTTATACAAAAAATAAAAAATCTAATTATAAGTTTACGAAAACATGAGCAAATAGATTGACATACTTCTGCTAAAGGCAGAATTGTCCTAAATTTAAACTAGGTACTAATTTTCTTTGCATTTTCAAGAATTTTGAGCTCAGCCATAAATTGGGCTTACCATAAAACACTAAAATCAACATTATTAAAACTATTTAAAAGAGCCAATTTTTTTTTCATAGGGGTTTGAGGTGGCTTTACCCAGAGGCAAAAGTGTTCATGAACTCGGTAGAATCATTAGTTCAAGGACTCTCAAAATCAAAAATTTTTTAAGTAATTTGTATTTTTCCTAACTATACAAACCCGAGATATTTAATGAGATGATTCTAGCACAGCTGGATCTCGGCCATTTAACTTTTATCGAAACGTGTTAGTAATTAAAGCCGGTAGCAGGGAAGCCTCAACCCCCTTGCCAGTACACTGAGCAGTCGGTCACTTTGACTGCATCAGTAATCACAAGCCGGTAGCAGGGAAGCCTCAACCCCCTTGCCAGTACACTGAGCAGTCGGTCACTTTGACTGCATCAGTAATCACAAGTCGGTAGCAGGGAAGCCTCAACCCCCTTGCCAGTACACTGAGCAGTCGGTCACTTTGACTGCATCAGTAATCACAAGCCGGTAGCAGGGAAGCCTCAACCCCCTTGCCAGTACACTGAGCAGTCGGTCACTTTGACTGCATCAGTAATCACAAGCCGGTAGCAGGGAAGCCTCAACCCCCTTGCCAGTACACTGAGCAGTCGGTCACTTTGACTGCATCAGTAATCACAAGCCGGTAGCAGGGAAGCCTCAACCCCCTTGCCAGTACACTGAGCAGTCGGTCACTTTGACTGCATCAGTAATCACAAGCCGGTAGCAGGGAAGCCTCAACCCCCTTGCCAGTACACTGAGCAGTCGGTCACTTTGACTGCATCAGTAATCACAAGTCGGTAGCAGGGAAGCCTCAACCCCCTTGCCAGTACACTGAGCAGTCAGTCACTTTGACTGCATCAGTAATCACAAGCCGGTAGCAGGGAAGCCTCAACCCCCTTGCCAGTACACTGAGCAGTCGGTCACTTTGACTGCGTCAGTAATCACAAGCCGGTAGCAGGGAAGCCTCAACCCCCTTGCCAGTACACTGAGCAGTCAGTCACTTTGACTGCATCAGTAATCACAAGCCGGTAGCAGGGAAGCCTCAACCCCCTTGCCAGTACACTGAGCAGTCGGTCACTTTGACTGCATCAGTAATCACAAGCCGGTAGCAGGGAAGCCTCAACCCCCTTGCCAGTACACTGAGCAGTCGGTCACTTTGACTGCATCAGTAATCACAAGCCGGTAGCAGGGAAGCCTCAACCCCCTTGCCAGTACACTGAGCAGTCAGTCACTTTGACTGCATCAGTAATCACAAGCCGGTAGCAGGGAAGCCTCAACCCCCTTGCCAGTACACTGAGCAGTCGGTCACTTTGACTGCATCAGTAATCACAAGCCGGTAGCAGGGAAGCCTCAACCCCTTGCCAGTACACTGAGCAGTCGGTCACTTTGACTGCATCAGTAATCACAAGCCGGTAGCAGGGAAGCCTCAACCCCCTTGCCAGTACACTGAGCAGTCGGTCACTTTGACTGCATCAGTAATCACAAGCCGGTAGCAGGGAAGCCTCAACCCCCTTGCCAGTACACTGAGCAGTCGGTCACTTTGACTGCATCAGTAATCACAAGTCGGTAGCAGGGAAGCCTCAACCCCCTTGCCAGTACACTGAGCAGTCGGTCACTTTGACTGCATCAGTAATCACAAGCCGGTAGCAGGGAAGCCTCAACCCCCTTGCCAGTACACTGAGCAGTCGGTCACTTTGACTGCATCAGTAATCACAAGCCGGTAGCAGGGAAGCCTCAACCCCCTTGCCAGTACACTGAGCAGTCGGTCACTTTGACTGCATCAGTAATCACAAGCCGGTAGCAGGGAAGCCTCAACCCCCTTGCCAGTACACTGAGCAGTCGGTCACTTTGACTGCATCAGTAATCACAAGCCGGTAGCAGGGAAGCCTCAACCCCCTTGCCAGTACACTGAGCAGTCGGTCACTTTGACTGCATCAGTAATCACAAGCCGGTAGCAGGGAAGCCTCAACCCCCTTGCCAGTACACTGAGCAGTCGGTCACTTTGACTGCATCAGTAATCACAAGCCGGTAGCAGGGAAGCCTCAACCCCCTTGCCAGTACACTGAGCAGTCGGTCACTTTGACTGCATCAGTAATCACAAGTCGGTAGCAGGGAAGCCTCAACCCCCTTGCCAGTACACTGAGCAGTCAGTCACTTTGACTGCATCAGTAATCACAAGCCGGTAGCAGGGAAGCCTCAACCCCCTTGCCAGTACACTGAGCAGTCAGTCACTTTGACTGCATCAGTAATCACAAGCCGGTAGCAGGGAAGCCTCAACCCCCTTGCCAGTACACTGAGCAGTCAGTCACTTTGACTGCATCCGAGACATGAGGGGGTGATGGTAGGAAGCAAGTTGAACAACTGGGGTTTTTAGTTAGGAAAAATACAAATTATTTTGTCCTTTAATTAGCAGACTCATCCTTAAAAGGACAGAGGTCTACTTACCAAACTAATTGGCTAACATCCTAGGACTGACGATCTCAGGTCTGATAAGGTGCGGAGAATAGCATTCTAGACAACTTGTGAACCAGGGTTAAACTTACCATGAGGTTCACAACCCAGGAAATCCAGGGTGTTGCGGAGCAAATATCTTTATTATTACTAGCTATTCCACAATGCTATTTGGAAAAGCAGGATGCTATATGCCCAAGGGCTCCAACAGGAACATTAGCCCAGTGAAGAAAGCAAATAAGGAAACAATGGTGTGCCCGAGTGTAACCTCAAGCATGAGAACTCTAACCCACAGTGGGGAAAAAAGGTACAGAGAACGATGGCTTGATTTTGAAGTGTCCTTCTAGAAGAGCTGCTTACCACAGCTACAGTCTCTTCTACCCTTACTAAGAGGAAAGTACATACATACATACATATACTAAGGCACTTCCCCCAATTTTTGGGGATAGCCGACATCAACAAATGAAACAAAAACAAAAAAGGGGACCTCTACTCTCTACATTCCTCCCAGCCTAACAAGGGACTCAACCGAGTTCAGCTGGAAAGAGGAGAGTAGCCATTGAAAAATTACAGTGAAGCAGTTAACCTCTTGAGTGAACAAGAAATTTTCGGGTTTTCTTAAGTGTTGTCAGATGAATGAGGAGACTGATTGTGTAAAGAATTAGGCAGACTATTAGGCATGTGTGTGGGCAAAGGAAAAATCAGACGTAATCAAAACGAGATCCAATCCAGTACTGTCTGGCCTGTCAAGGGACCGGATATATCTTTGGACTAGTTAGTTTGTGACGATAAGCATGAACAAACGAGGGCTTTGCCCATAAACATCCACCTTCCGATCGTGTGGAGGAAGCTGGAATGAATACTGTACTTCTATTTAGTAAAATAGAAAAGATGCTGGGTGAAGGTGATGATTATTTGTATCATCATCGGTCTAGCCAACTAGGATTCCAACTGCTATACCCCTGGAGAGAAAAAGGGGCCAGGCACTCTCTCTCCACCTAGAAATAGGTTGTAACTGCTATTTTCGATGTGATACTTTTGGTTCTGTAACATCAATCACAAGTCCGAGGGAAAACATGTCTAACGACCTGCGAGTGCTTTCCTGCAAATAATGAGCAGCGGTGGTGGTTTGACGCTTCCATATTCCGGGGTCTAAAACTTGAGCCACCGATAGATTCTTCTTGACGATTCGTACCGACTCCACTGATGTTATGGGGGGAAAGGGGCACCATAATTCATTCTGGTGCTCCAGGGGATCTAGGACTCAGCGCTCTTATAATAGCCCCCAGCAGCCAAAATGTGACTATTTTTGGCGACCACCTTTTTCCCTCTGCCAGGGTTTACAAAAAGGTTCTGTAATCTGCATAAGGCTGTCTGGGTTCTTTTGAGGTAGCGCTCTTACAAAACACAAAAGTAACTCGTCTGAATCGTTGGTTACATCCCTAGGAGAGGATGCTTTTAAAGATTAAAATTCTCGAATCCAAGATTGATGGATTTTGAGTCTGTTAGTCAAAAGCAAACGATAAAAAAACCTGCCTCTGGTGTTCCAAGTAAGAGAACAAATACGAGAGTCCACGTAACTTGCCTATTAACTTCGATGAAGCCATGGTTGAGTACCTATCCGAGGCCTTACATCAATGGTTTGTAAGAAGCTCTCATTTTAGCGACTGTAATACCTTGGTTACACTTTCACTCACATGGAAGAAAGGTCTGCTTCATGGATAATTCCCAAGACAAGGAAATATCTACAATATTCCTCTCAGTCTCAGTACCAGGCTAAAGGGTGAACAATACCCTTTCATTGTGATACTGAGAGGTGCTTTTCCTTCTGTGGTTGAGCTGAAAAGTCTGCCACTACTGAAATAGAGGCTCTGAGAGATGTATTCCTTTGACAAAACCAACCACAGATGATGGCCCACTTTACTTAACGTCGGTGGAGAATTTCCTGGGGCAGCAAAACGTTATTGCAGTCCTGCTCAAAATGCCTCTTTCTCGGAAGAGATGCTGGATACCTTCCAGCCGTAAGTGATAGGGAATCCACTGATTTGCGGAACATCTGCAAGTGGAGTTGACAGAGCAGGTTGGGCCACTGCGGAAGTTCTCTCAGAATCTCTACTAGCAGATGCAGAAGGTCTGCGTGCCATTCTGCTTGATGCCACTTTGGAGCTACTAATATAACTTCAGATCTTTGGACGAGTACGCTTTGTTTATTATCCTTTGAGGAAGGCAATTAAGGCTGTCCCATGGGTGTTGGAATGCATCCTCGTACAGTTTCCTGTCGAAGCTTGTAACAAACATGTTGATTGTTAAGGAACCCCACAAAGTAGGGAACTTTGTCATTGCTTGGGAATGTAAAGACCATTCTAACCCAACTACCTGATATTTTCGACTCGACGTGACCGTTATGAAATTCCTTTTCCTGGGAATGAATCAAGCTGAGGGAATTCATGCATTGTGGATTGCCCACTTGTGTGCTCCCACTGCCATTTGACAAAGAGTCTGTGATGCTGTGCCTTCTTTCTTATCGATATACTGCGTCACTAAGGGTTGCATTGTCGTTCATCAAGGCAACCGAGTGACCTACTAAACCACCTACAAATATAAAAGTCATATAGGCTGCTTTTAACTAGCCCATTGATGCGAAGAGTTTTGTCTTCTTGGAACCATTAACCTAATGTCAGTTGGCCCTTGAGATGAGCCAACCACCCTTTCTTCGACTCATATGTAAACAGGAAAACTGGAGGAGACCACTCTCCTTGAGAGTTCTGAAAGAGCTTTTCCTTGTTCAGCCACCAAAGCAGATCAACTTTGGTATCTTGTTTTATTGGTACTAAAGTTCGGGGACGGCTTGCAGTTTACGAGTCTTTTTAGGCCCCATTGTACCGACTTTAGATGGAGCATACTGTGAGGAACCAGTTACTCTAGGGATATCAAGTCGCCTAAAAGTTGCTAACATTGTAGGGCTGGTAGCTGTGACTATTGAACTTTATGTAAAGGCTGAACCTCCTTTTTGAAATGGTTTACCCTGTCATTGGATGGGAAAATCTTTCTTGCTACATCAGCATAGTCTATATAAAACAAAACCTAAAAATAGTCCATTAAACAAATACAACATAAAAGATTTCACTTTAACTGGAACTCTTCCTATATGATGCAAAGAGGAAACGAATAAAAAAATAACAACACATGGAAGAGGACAGACATCAAATGTCCTGTTCATGCATGTACAAAATTATCCAAAATAAGTGTGTGTGTGATCCTACCTACTCGGGGCAGCAATAAGCCAGCTCATTAAAATCAGCTGCTGAAGATTTTGCATATATTCAATTATCATCTTTAAAATTAAGAGAAAGTTTAAAGATAATAACATTGATAACTGACAGCATCCCAGCGTGTATTTTCACATGATTTTCCAGAGCTTATTATTTGCAAATGTGGCACAGTGTTTAAGACACATTGTAGATGCTGCTTGTAGATACAGCTTTGTACTGTCTATTTGCGGCTGTAAAGGTTCATGCTCCTGGATGAGGATAGTACCTAGACAACATTTATTTCCAGTATTTGCCTTAGATTTTGACAAAGCATTATGAATCTTAATGCAATGTGAAAATACCACTATTCTCAGGTATATCATTCTTTGTTTTGGAGAAAGCTTGGACTTCTCTAGATTCATCACAATCAATAGATTGCGACAAAACGAGAGCAGTCTGTCTCGACAATAAAAAAGTTGGGACTGATTCTGCTAGTATCAGCCAGTTATCCACATATCTTGTTGGCATGAGCCCATGCTCAAACTAATGTAAACCCTCAGGTGAATACCTGAGGGGCTGTGGACAACCCAAACCAGAGAACTATAAACTGGGGAAATTCTTGCTTCCTACGACAAAGCGTAGAGCAATTTATGGGGATTTGGAAGTAAAAGTCTCGGAGATCTAATGAGATCATAAAATCATTCTTCCTTACATGTTTTGACTGTTTGGAAAGTTTCCATCCTGAAATGAATCTGGTGGATAAATTTGTTCAGAGCTGACAGGCCTATTACGGCTCTTCATCCATCTGAGGCTTTCAAGACTAGAAACAAATGGCTGAAGAAGCCCAAGTACCCGTCCTTGACTTCTTTTATATGTCCTTTAGAGAGCATAGGGCAAGGAACTTCTCCGATTTTTTGTGATATGAGGACTGACTCCATGGAGTTGGAATGAAGGGAGGAGAAGAGCTGGTGAACGGGAGGAGGTAACCGAACCTAATAACGTCCACTGCTCTGTCCCGTGAAGCTGGCACCTCATGCATCCCCCCAACTCTCGGGTAGCCAAGTGGGGAAATTCCCAGCCATGGCGTAAGCGAGGGCCTCATCTGCCTTTACATCTTCGATTTTGGCATCGAGTCCGATGTAGAAAAGGCTGACCAAACTCAATCAAGTTCTGCAAAGTTTAAGATTAAAACTATTCCTCTGCTTAGGTCTTGATTTTTGGCCCAAAGTTAGCCGAGGAGGAGGAGGTGACTTTGTACGGATGTTCGAGAAGGTGGTCTGAGGTCTCTTCTGCAATATTGCTTGGTGGAGAAGTGAGTCTTGGTTGAACTTCCTCCATTCCTCATTGTAAGCTTTACCTGTTCCAAAAAAAAAGGGGCGGTTTCCAAAGGTTTAGCATTTCTCTTTATTTAAATATTTTTCAAACTTGAGGCCACCACATCTCGCTTCTTTAGGACCTAGTTGGCCCATTCGTTGCCTACCTGATGGACCAAAATCTCCATCAGATTTAGCCCCTGATAGAGTGAAGGCTTTGAACTGGTTCTCAGAATCTGTTAGGTCCTTGCTCATGCAAAGGAACCCAATTGTTCCTCACAAATGGTTCAACCAAGATGCAGCTTCAGAAGCTGTGAAAATGATATGTTGAGCTGCCAACCTTACAGCTGACATAGACAGGGTCAGGATAGTGACAGCTTGATCCACGCAAGTGAGATGGTCGGGATCCTGCGTTACGTGATGGTTCTGCATAGCAAAGGCTGATGGCAAGGTCTAAGAAGACCTGCCTTACAAGGTGATATCTGCATACTGACTTAAGTTCTAACCAAGGTATTTCCAGCCATAACTCGATCCCTGCGATGAGCGACGAAGACCTGCCTTACAAGGTGATATCTGCATACTGACTTAAGTTCTAACCAAGGTATTTCCAGCCATAACTCGATCCCTGCGATGAGCGACGTACTGTAACTGATCTATGCATTTGATTGGCGAGTTGGAGGCTTCCCTGAGCCCATTGCCACACTTAATGCTAGAACCTGTAGGAACAAAGATTCTGATTCCGACTCTCGTTACGCATTATAACAGCTGCTTGAGGTAGTATTGACTCTGAGTCACCGCTTTGGAAAGGTTCAGCTCTGTTTGGGGAGGAGTCATATTGCAAATTTTTCCTCCGGTGCAGACACCACACCCGGCCTGCTTCTAGGAGGGTCAGAATTTAAAATCTTTTTTCATTTATTGGGGGAAAAAACAAGGTCTTCTATGCAAGACTATGTTCTTTGCCGTCATCGAGCAATGGTCTCGTTGTCATTGATCCCTCTTTAAAGCTTTTGGGGAGCCTGTTCATAGATAAACGATGAGTCCGAGTCAAGACATTTTACGTGCTTACATATATATACTGCTTATGCATATCTCTAGTTGAAGCCTTGCGCTGTTCTAGACTTGCAAAATCAAGAGCTCTTCTCATAGCTGGAGGTGCTACAGCATCTCTTTTGGGAAGAAGAACTAGTTCCTTTCAATACCGAATTCCTCGTCAACCCCCTAAGGTGTAGGATAAACAGTGAAGGGTGAAGTATTAGCCGGCTGCTTGAAATCACGTTGAAGGTCAAAATCGTGAAGTTATCAAAACTCCTTAGTGGGATTAAGAGCTAAAATCAGCCATTCTTTGGATGGGGTACCCTTTATTCCAAGAGAAGTCCAAAGGCGTTGCATTGCGTCATTAAATGTATTTATATTACTATTAGTGGGCTCTTCTTGAAGCAGAGGCTCACCTGTTTCGCTCTGGAATTTGACCAAGAGTTAATTCACCGCCACTCTTACCCGTCTTGCCACCACATGACTGACAGTGAAAGGTCAGAAGGCACTACCAGGGGTTGAAAGAACAGGTTTAATTGCTTTTTTAGACCTTGAGGATGAGCCAGTGGGGAAAAAATTGTGTTTATCCCTCTTCTTTCTCCTCCTGCCATATACTTGCCACTGGGAGGTTGACCGCTCGCTACATTCCTCTCAGGGGATCGATCTCTTACGAAAGTGCCGCATCAGGCAAACACATACAATCTGAAAGAGAAAAAAAAGGAGCAAAAGCCAAGTTTGTACGAGAGCCAGAATAAAAGCAACTCTTCAGTTTACCGGCAAGGGGGTTGAGATCCCTTCTACCAGTTGGTAACTAGACATCTCGTTAAAGTTAGATGGCAGAGATCCAGCTGCACTAGAATCATCTCCTAATTAAAGGACTCCAGTTTACATTCATATAGTAACAACTAACAACTAAAGATTCTTTGAAATTGAGAAGTTCCCTTTCATGGACACTCCTGGCATTAGATAATCATCCTCCGTACCCTATAAGAAAACATTGTCATGGCTCTTTTGATACATGTTTTAGTTATGTTAATTTTAGTATTATATGGAACGTCTGATTTACAACTGATACTGTACAAAGAAAAATTGGAACCTAGTTTAAATTTAGGACAAATCTACCTTTAGCAGAAAAAGTTTCACAATCTAAATTAACTTACGCTTTCTTTGACTTATCATTCACATTTTATTTTTCTGCATAAGAGCAGCAAATCTTAAGAATAAAGTAATTTGTATTTTTCCTAGCTATACAAGCCCTCATCATTTTAAGGGGGCAAGCTCTCGGTGCACTTTTGTTCCAACAATGTAGAAGAAAACTGATGGGCATGGCAACAGTGTATGGTTGCATCATGCTTCCATCCACATATCGGCGAAGTGATGCTAGTGTCGTCATGTTAATGGGGGAGAGTTCCTTGGGAGCTTGGGAGGAAGGAAGTCCCAATGTCAGAAAAAGGCGTATGTTTCACCTTTCGCTCAGGAAGGTCATGCCCGGCTCTGATAAGAGGTAGGGAGATACCTAAATCCTAAAGTGACATGAAAATGAGCGTCTATTCTTGCCTCACAAGGAATTTAATATACTGTACTTTGTAATAGAATCATATGTCTTATAGAATTGAAGCTAAATTTTAACCCCTTTACCCCCAAAGGACGTACTGGTATGTTTCACAAAAGCCATCCCTTTACCCCCATGGACGTACCGGTACGTCCTTGCAAAAAAAATGCTATAAGATTTTTTTTTTCATATTTTTTATAATTTCTTTTGAGAAAATTCAGGCATTTTCCAAGAGAATGAGACTAACCTGACCTCTCTATGACAAAAATTAAGGCTGTTAGAGCAATTTAAAAAAAAATATACTGGAAAATGTGCTGGGAAAAAAATAACCCCCTGGAGGTTAAGGGTTGGAAATTTCCAAATAGCCTGGGGGTAAAATCGTTAAAATGCATGATTGAAAGAGCGCTCGCCTGCCTGAGTGTCCACCAGTCCAGATGCTCTCACGGCCATGTGATTTAGGATGGAATGGGGTGAAAGTTTAATTACATTCGGCTCCCACTTCATGTAAAGAATAAGTCACAGATGAGTTGGAACTAGGATAACTGCTGAAAAGCTTAGTTTCTACACAAACTATTGGACAGCTAATATAGGGTCTAGAAAGCAGGTGTCTAAGTGTCTTATAGTGAGCAGAAAAGGTAGTCTTCCTCTTCCAAGGTCCTACGATACCAGGTGGTATTTGTACATGAGCCCTGGGAGAGGCCCTGTTAGATACTTCTCCCAAGAGTTTGTAGAACTAATGATGGTCTCCTGTGGTTAAAGAAAAATTGTATTTTTGGTTACTCCTCCTCTTTCATCTGGTGTTGACAAATAGGTTGGAGACAACGGGTTTGACAAGGTATAGTCTTTATCAAATAGAGACGGACAACTCTAACAGATCATGGTAGTAAATCCTCCAAGCCATCAAACACCTCCTTGAATGATGAAAACGAGCTTCAAATTGGTTGTTACAAAAAGGGGGATTTTGGGTCATGTGGGAAACTATGTTGGGGGCAAGCCCATGAATATTGTGAGCCCTGGGAGGGGCACTGGTAGGCACTTCTCCCAAGGGTTTGACAGCTCTCATAATAATATCTGTCCATGTCTACTGCATGGTTATTTCAGAAAGCTAAGGTTGACGCAAGACCAAGAATGCCACGTGGTTTGGGAGGGGCACCAGTCAGTGCTTCTCCCAAAGATGTAACCTCTCAATAATTTCCTGTAACCAGAAATGGATTGTTCTTGCACCCTCTCTTCTTGTTTCGACTTGAGCCGACAAACAAGATAAGGACGGACAGGCGGCAGAGAACAGCCCACTTTTAAGGTATAAGTGAACTGCCCTTACAAGACAATGGACAGGCGGCAAGGAACAGCCCACTTTTAAGGTGTAAGTGAACTGCCCTTACAAGACAACGGACAGGCGGCAAGGAGCAGCCCACTTTTAAGGTGTAAGTGAACTGCCCTTACAAGACAACGGACAGGCGGCAAGGAGCAGCCCACTTTTAAGGTGTAAGTGAACTGCCCTTACAAGACAACGGACAGGCGGCAAGGAGCAGCCCACTTTTAAGGTGTAAGTGAACTGCCCTTACAAGACAACGGACAGGCGGCAAGGAGCAGCCCACTTTTAAGGTGTAAGTGAACTGCCACTTTTAAGGTATAAGTGAACTGCCCTTACAAGACAACGGACAGGCGGCAAGGAGCAGCCCACTTTTAAGGTGTAAGTGAACTGCCCTTACAAGACAACGGACAGGCGGCAAGGAGCAGCCCACTTTTAAGGTGTAAGTGAACTGCCCTTACAAGACAACGGACAGGCGGCAAGGAGCAGCCCACTTTTAAGGTGTAAGTGAACTGCCCTTACAAGACAACGGACAGGCGGCAAGGAGCAGCCCACTTTTAAGGTGTAAGTGAACTGCCACTTTTAAGGTATAAGTGAACTGCCCTTACAAGACAACGGACAGGCGGCAAGGAGCAGCCCACTTTTAAGGTGTAAGTGAACTGCCCTTACAAGACAACGGACAGGCGGCAAGGAGCAGCCCACTTTTAAGGTGTAAGTGAACTGCCCTTACAAGACAACGGACAGGCGGCAAGGAGCAGCCCACTTTTAAGGTGTAATTGAACTGCCCTTACAAGACAACGGACAGGTGGCAAGGAGCAGCCCACTTTTAAGGTGTAAGTGAACTGCCCTTACAAGACAACGGACAGGCGGCAAGGAGCAGCCCACTTTTAAGGTGTAAGTGAACTGCCACTTTTAAGGTATAAGTGAACTGCCCTTACAAGACAACGGACAGGCGGCAAGGAGCAGCCCACTTTTAAGGTGTAAGTGAACTGCCCTTACAAGACAACGGACAGGCGGCAAGGAGCAGCCCACTTTTAAGGTGTAAGTGAACTGCCCTTACAAGACAACGGACAGGCGGCAAGGAGCAGCCCACTTTTAAGGTGTAATTGAACTGCCCTTACAAGACAACGGACAGGCGGCAAGGAGCAGCCCACTTTTAAGGTGTAAGTGAACTGCCCTTACAAGACAACGGACAGGCGGCAAGGAGCAGCCCACTTTTAAGGTGTAAGTGAACTGCCCTTACAAGACAACGGACAGGCGGCAAGGAGCAGCCCACTTTTAAGGTGTAAGTGAACTGCCCTTACAAGACAACGGACAGGCGGCAAGGAGCAGCCCACTTTTAAGGTGTAAGTGAACTGCCCTTACAAGACAACGGACAGGCGGCAAGGAGCAGCCCACTTTTAAGGTGTAAGTGAACTGCCCTTACAAGACAACGGACAGGCGGCAAGGAGCAGCCCACTTTTAAGGTGTAAGTGAACTGCCACTTTTAAGGTATAAGTGAACTGCCCTTACAAGACAACGGACAGGCGGCAAGGAGCAGCCCACTTTTAAGGTGTAAGTGAACTGCCCTTACAAGACAACGGACAGGCGGCAAGGAGCAGCCCACTTTTAAGGTGTAAGTGAACTGCCCTTACAAGACAACGGACAGGCGGCAAGGAGCAGCCCACTTTTAAGGTGTAATTGAACTGCCCTTACAAGACAACGGACAGGCGGCAAGGAGCAGCCCACTTTTAAGGTGTAAGTGAACTGCCCTTACAAGACAACGGACAGGCGGCAAGGAGCAGCCCACTTTTAAGGTGTAAGTGAACTGCCACTTTTAAGGTATAAGTGAACTGCCCTTACAAGACAACGGACAGGCGGCAAGGAGCAGCCCACTTTTAAGGTGTAAGTGAACTGCCCTTACAAGACAACGGACAGGCGGCAAGGAGCAGCCCACTTTTAAGGTGTAAGTGAACTGCCCTTACAAGACAACGGACAGGCGGCAAGGAGCAGCCCACTTTTAAGGTGTAATTGAACTGCCCTTACAAGACAACGGACAGGCGGCAAGGAGCAGCCCACTTTTAAGGTGTAAGTGAACTGCCCTTACAAGACAACGGACAGGCGGCAAGGAGCAGCCCACTTTTAAGGTGTAAGTGAACGGCCACTTTTAAGGTATAAGTGAACTGCCCTTACAAGACAACGGACAGGCGGCAAGGAGCAGCCCACTTTTAAGGTGTAAGTGAACTGCCCTTACAAGACAACGGACAGGCGGCAAGGAGCAGCCCACTTTTAAGGTGTAAGTGAACTGCCCTTACAAGACAACGGACAGGCGGCAAGGAGCAGCCCACTTTTAAGGTGTAATTGAACTGCCCTTACAAGACAACGGACAGGCGGCAAGGAGCAGCCCACTTTTAAGGTGTAAGTGAACTGCCCTTACAAGACAACGGACAGGCGGCAAGGAGCAGCCCACTTTTAAGGTGTAAGTGAACTGCCCTTACAAGACAACGGACAGGCGGCAAGGAGCAGCCCACTTTTAAGGTGTAAGTGAACTGCCCTTACAAGACAACGGACAGGCGGCAAGGAGCAGCCCACTTTTAAGGTGTAATTGAACTGCCCTTACAAGACAACGGACAGGCGGCAAGGAGCAGCCCACTTTTAAGGTGTAAGTGAACTGCCCTTACAAGACAACGGACAGGCGGCAAGGAGCAGCCCACTTTTAAGGTGTAAGTGAACTGCCACTTTTAAGGTATAAGTGAACTGCCCTTACAAGACAACGGACAGGCGGCAAGGAGCAGCCCACTTTTAAGGTGTAAGTGAACTGCCCTTACAAGACAACGGACAGGCGGCAAGGAGCAGCCCACTTTTAAGGTGTAAGTGAACTGCCCTTACAAGACAACGGACAGGCGGCAAGGAGCAGCCCACTTTTAAGGTGTAATTGAACTGCCCTTACAAGACAACGGACAGGCGGCAAGGAGCAGCCCACTTTTAAGGTGTAAGTGAACTGCCCTTACAAGACAACGGACAGGCGGCAAGGAGCAGCCCACTTTTAAGGTGTAAGTGAACTGCCACTTTTAAGGTATAAGTGAACTGCCCTTACAAGACAACGGACAGGCGGCAAGGAGCAGCCCACTTTTAAGGTGTAAGTGAACTGCCCTTACAAGACAACGGACAGGCGGCAAGGAGCAGCCCACTTTTAAGGTATAAGTGAACTGCCCTTACAAGACAACGGACAGGCGGCAAGGAACAGCCCACTTTTAAGGTGTAAGTGAACTGCCCTTACAAGACAACGGACAGGCGGCAAGGAGCAGCCCACTTTTAAGGTGTAAGTGAACTGCCCTTACAAGACAACGGCCAGGCGGCAAGGAGCAGCCCACTTTTAAGGTGTAAGTGAACTGCCACTTTTAAGGTATAAGTGAACTGCCCTTACAAGACAACGGACAGGCGGCAAGGAGCAGCCCACTTTTAAGGTGTAAGTGAACTGCCACTTTTAAGGTATAAGTGAACTGCCCTTACAAGACAACGGACAGGCGGCAAGGAGCAGCCCACTTTTAAGGTGTAAGTGAACTGCCCTTACAAGACAACGGACAGGCGGCAAGGAGCAGCCCACTTTTAAGGTGTAAGTGAACTGCCACTTTTAAGGTATAAGTGAACTGCCCTTACAAGACAACGGACAGGCGGCAAGGAGCAGCCCACTTTTAAGGTGTAAGTGAACTGCCCTTACAAGACAACGGACAGGCGGCAAGGAGCAGCCCACTTTTAAGGTGTAAGTGAACTGCCCTTACAAGACAACGGACAGGCGGCAAGATGCAGCCCACTTTTAAGGTGTAAGTGAACTGCCCTTACAAGACAACGGACAGGCGGCAAGGAGCAGCCCACTTTTAAGGTGTAAGTGAACTGCCCTTACAAGACAACGGACAGGCGGCAAGGAACAGCCCACTTTTAAGGTGTAAGTGAACTGCCCTTACAAGACAACGGACAGGCGGCAAGGAGCAGCCCACTTTTAAGGTGTAAGTGAACTGCCACTTTTAAGGTATAAGTGAACTGCCCTTACAAGACAACGGACAGGCGGCCAGGAGCAGCCCACTTTTAAGGTGTAAGTGAACTGCCCTTACAAGACAACGGACAGGCGGCCAGGAGCAGCCCACTTTTAAGGTGTAAGTGAACTGCCCTTACAAGACAACGGACAGGCGGCAAGGAGCAGCCCACTTTTAAGGTGTAAGTGAACTGCCCTTACAAGACAACGGACAGGCGGCAAGGAGCAGCCCACTTTTAAGGTGTAAGTGAACTGCCCTTACAAGACAACGGACAGGCGGCAAGGAGCAGCCCACTTTTAAGGTGTAAGTGAACTGCCACTTTTAAGGTATAAGTGAACTGCCCTTACAAGACAACGGACAGGCGGCAAGGAGCAGCCCACTTTTAAGGTGTAAGTGAACTGCCACTTTTAAGGTATAAGTGAACTGCCCTTACAAGACAACGGACAGGCGGCCAGGAGCAGCCCACTTTTAAGGTGTAAGTGAACTGCCCTTACAAGACAACGGACAGGCGGCAAGGAGCAGCCCACTTTTAAGGTGTAAGTGAACTGCCCTTACAAGACAACGGACAGGTGGCAAGGAGCAGCCCACTTTTAAGGTGTAAGTGAACTGCCCTTACAAGACAACGGACAGGCGGCAAGGAGCAGCCCACTTTTAAGGTGTAAGTGAACTGCCCTTACAAGACAACGGACAGGCGGCAAGGAGCAGCCCACTTTTAAGGTGTAAGTGAACTGCCACTTTTAAGGTGTAAGTGAACTGCCCTTACAAGACAACGGACAGGCGGCAAGGAGCAGCCCACTTTTAAGGTGTAAGTGAACTGCCCTTACAAGACAACGGACAGGCGGCAAGGAGCAGCCCACTTTTAAGGTGTAAGTGAACTGCCACTTTTAAGGTATAAGTGAACTGCCCTTACAAGACAACGGACAGGCGGCAAGGAGCAGCCCACTTTTAAGGTGTAAGTGAACTGCCCTTACAAGACAACGGACAGGCGGCAAGGAGCAGCCCACTTTTAAGGTGTAAGTGAACTGCCCTTACAAGACAACGGACAGGCGGCAAGGAGCAGCCCACTTTTAAGGTATAAGTGAACTGCCCTTACAAGACAACGGACAGGCGGCAAGGAGCAGCCCACTTTTAAGGTGTAAGTGAACTGCCCTTACAAGACAACGGACAGGCGGCAAAGAGCAGCCCACTTTTAAGGTGTAAGTGAACTGCCCTTACAAGACAACGGACAGGCGGCAAGGAGCAGCCCACTTTTAAGGTGTAAGTGAACTGCCCTTACAAGACAACGGACAGGCGGCAAGGAGCAGCCCACTTTTAAGGTGTAATTGAACTGCCCTTACAAGACAACGGACAGGCGGCAAGGAGCAGCCCACTTTTAAGGTGTAAGTGAACTGCCCTTACAAGACAACGGACAGGCGGCAAGGAGCAGCCCACTTTTAAGGTGTAAGTGAACTGCCACTTTTAAGGTATAAGTGAACTGCCCTTACAAGACAACGGACAGGCGGCAAGGAGCAGCCCACTTTTAAGGTGTAAGTGAACTGCCCTTACAAGACAACGGACAGGCGGCAAGGAGCAGCCCACTTTTAAGGTGTAAGTGAACTGCCCTTACAAGACAACGGACAGGCGGCAAGGAGCAGCCCACTTTTAAGGTGTAATTGAACTGCCCTTACAAGACAACGGACAGGCGGCAAGGAGCAGCCCACTTTTAAGGTGTAAGTGAACTGCCCTTACAAGACAACGGACAGGCGGCAAGGAGCAGCCCACTTTTAAGGTGTAAGTGAACTGCCCTTACAAGACAACGGACAGGCGGCAAGGAGCAGCCCACTTTTAAGGTGTAAGTGAACTGCCCTTACAAGACAACGGACAGGCGGCAAGGAGCAGCCCACTTTTAAGGTGTAATTGAACTGCCCTTACAAGACAACGGACAGGCGGCAAGGAGCAGCCCACTTTTAAGGTGTAAGTGAACTGCCCTTACAAGACAACGGACAGGCGGCAAGGAGCAGCCCACTTTTAAGGTGTAAGTGAACTGCCACTTTTAAGGTATAAGTGAACTGCCCTTACAAGACAACGGACAGGCGGCAAGGAGCAGCCCACTTTTAAGGTGTAAGTGAACTGCCCTTACAAGACAACGGACAGGCGGCAAGGAGCAGCCCACTTTTAAGGTGTAAGTGAACTGCCCTTACAAGACAACGGACAGGCGGCAAGGAGCAGCCCACTTTTAAGGTGTAATTGAACTGCCCTTACAAGACAACGGACAGGCGGCAAGGAGCAGCCCACTTTTAAGGTGTAAGTGAACTGCCCTTACAAGACAACGGACAGGCGGCAAGGAGCAGCCCACTTTTAAGGTGTAAGTGAACTGCCACTTTTAAGGTATAAGTGAACTGCCCTTACAAGACAACGGACAGGCGGCAAGGAGCAGCCCACTTTTAAGGTGTAAGTGAACTGCCCTTACAAGACAACGGACAGGCGGCAAGGAGCAGCCCACTTTTAAGGTATAAGTGAACTGCCCTTACAAGACAACGGACAGGCGGCAAGGAACAGCCCACTTTTAAGGTGTAAGTGAACTGCCCTTACAAGACAACGGACAGGCGGCCAGGAGCAGCCCACTTTTAAGGTGTAAGTGAACTGCCCTTACAAGACAACGGCCAGGCGGCAAGGAGCAGCCCACTTTTAAGGTGTAAGTGAACTGCCACTTTTAAGGTATAAGTGAACTGCCCTTACAAGACAACGGACAGGCGGCAAGGAGCAGCCCACTTTTAAGGTGTAAGTGAACTGCCACTTTTAAGGTATAAGTGAACTGCCCTTACAAGACAACGGACAGGCGGCAAGGAGCAGCCCACTTTTAAGGTGTAAGTGAACTGCCCTTACAAGACAACGGACAGGCGGCAAGGAGCAGCCCACTTTTAAGGTGTAAGTGAACTGCCACTTTTAAGGTATAAGTGAACTGCCCTTACAAGACAACGGACAGGCGGCAAGGAGCAGCCCACTTTTAAGGTGTAAGTGAACTGCCCTTACAAGACAACGGACAGGCGGCAAGGAGCAGCCCACTTTTAAGGTGTAAGTGAACTGCCCTTACAAGACAACGGACAGGCGGCAAGATGCAGCCCACTTTTAAGGTGTAAGTGAACTGCCCTTACAAGACAACGGACAGGCGGCAAGGAGCAGCCCACTTTTAAGGTGTAAGTGAACTGCCCTTACAAGACAACGGACAGGCGGCAAGGAACAGCCCACTTTTAAGGTGTAAGTGAACTGCCCTTACAAGACAACGGACAGGCGGCAAGGAGCAGCCCACTTTTAAGGTGTAAGTGAACTGCCACTTTTAAGGTATAAGTGAACTGCCCTTACAAGACAACGGACAGGCGGCCAGGAGCAGCCCACTTTTAAGGTGTAAGTGAACTGCCCTTACAAGACAACGGACAGGCGGCCAGGAGCAGCCCACTTTTAAGGTGTAAGTGAACTGCCCTTACAAGACAACGGACAGGCGGCAAGGAGCAGCCCACTTTTAAGGTGTAAGTGAACTGCCCTTACAAGACAACGGACAGGCGGCAAGGAGCAGCCCACTTTTAAGGTGTAAGTGAACTGCCCTTACAAGACAACGGACAGGCGGCAAGGAGCAGCCCACTTTTAAGGTGTAAGTGAACTGCCCTTACAAGACAACGGACAGGCGGCAAGGAGCAGCCCACTTTTAAGGTGTAAGTGAACTGCCACTTTTAAGGTATAAGTGAACTGCCCTTACAAGACAACGGACAGGCGGCAAGGAGCAGCCCACTTTTAAGGTGTAAGTGAACTGCCACTTTTAAGGTATAAGTGAACTGCCCTTACAAGACAACGGACAGGCGGCCAGGAGCAGCCCACTTTTAAGGTGTAAGTGAACTGCCCTTACAAGACAACGGACAGGCGGCAAGGAGCAGCCCACTTTTAAGGTGTAAGTGAACTGCCCTTACAAGACAACGGACAGGTGGCAAGGAGCAGCCCACTTTTAAGGTGTAAGTGAACTGCCCTTACAAGACAACGGACAGGCGGCAAGGAGCAGCCCACTTTTAAGGTGTAAGTGAACTGCCCTTACAAGACAACGGACAGGCGGCAAGGAGCAGCCCACTTTTAAGGTGTAAGTGAACTGCCACTTTTAAGGTGTAAGTGAACTGCCCTTACAAGACAACGGACAGGCGGCAAGGAGCAGCCCACTTTTAAGGTGTAAGTGAACTGCCCTTACAAGACAACGGACAGGCGGCAAGGAGCAGCCCACTTTTAAGGTGTAAGTGAACTGCCACTTTTAAGGTATAAGTGAACTGCCCTTACAAGACAACGGACAGGCGGCAAGGAGCAGCCCACTTTTAAGGTGTAAGTGAACTGCCCTTACAAGACAACGGACAGGCGGCAAGGAGCAGCCCACTTTTAAGGTGTAAGTGAACTGCCCTTACAAGACAACGGACAGGCGGCAAGGAGCAGCCCACTTTTAAGGTATAAGTGAACTGCCCTTACAAGACAACGGACAGGCGGCAAGGAGCAGCCCACTTTTAAGGTGTAAGTGAACTGCCCTTACAAGACAACGGACAGGCGGCAAAGAGCAGCCCACTTTTAAGGTATAAGTGAACTGCCCTTACAAGACAAACGGACAGGCGGCAAGGAGCAGCCCACTTTTAAGGTATAAGTGAACTGCCCAGGAACAGCCCACTTTTAAGGTATAAGTGAACTGCCCTTACAAGACAATGGACAGGCGGCAAGGAACAGCCCACTTTTAAGGTATAAGTGAACTGCCCAGGAACAGCCCACTTTTAAGTTATAAGTGAACTGCCCTTACAAGACAACGGACAGGCGGCAAGGAACAGCCCACTTTTAAGGTATAAGTGAACTGCCCTTACAAGACAACGGACAGGCGGCAGGGAACAGCCCACTTTTAAGGTATAAGTGAACTGCCCTGACAAGACAACGGACAGGCGGCAAGGAACAGCCCACTTTTAAGGTATAAGTGAACTGCCCTGACAAGACAACGGACAGGCGGCAAGGAACAGCCCACTTTTAAGGTATAAGTGAACTGCCCTGACAAGACAACGGACAGGCGGCAAGGAACAGCCCACTTTTAAGGTATAAGTGAACTGCCCTGACAAGACAACGGACACGCGGCAAGGAACAGCCCACTTTTAAGGTATAAGTGAACTGCCCTGACAAGACAACGGACAGGCGGCAGGGAACAGCCCACTTTTAAGGTATAAGTGAACTGCCCTGACAAGACAACGGACAGGCGGCAGGGAACAGCCCACTTTTAAGGTATAAGTGAACTGCCCAGGAACAGCCCACTTTTAAGGTATAAGTGAACTGCCCTTACAAGGTAATGGACAGGCAGCAAGGAACAGCCCACTTTTAAGGTATAAGTGAACTGCCCTTACAAGACAATGGACAGGCGGCAAGGAACAGCCCACTTTTAAGGTATAAGTGAACTGCCCTTACAAGACAATGGACAGGCGGCAAGGAACAGCCCACTTTTAAGGTATAAGTGAACTGCCCTTACAAGACAATGGACAGGCAGCAAGGAACAGCCCACTTTTAAGGTATAAGTGAACTGCCCTTACAAGACAATGGACAGGCGGCAAGGAACAGCCCACTTTTAAGGTATAAGTGAACTGCCCAGGAACAGCCCACTTTTAAGGTATAAGTGAACTGCCCTTACAAGGTAATGGACAGGCAGCAAGGAACAGCCCACTTTTAAGGTATAAGTGAACTGCCCTTACAAGACAACGGACAGGCGGCAAGGAACAGCCCACTTTTAAGGTATAAGTGAACTGCCCTCACAAGACAATGGACAGGCGGCAAGGAACAGCCCACTTTTAAGGTATAAGTGAACTGCCCTTACAAGACAACGGACAGGCGGCAGGGAACAGCCCACTTTTAAGGTGTAAGTGAACTGCCCTTACAAGACAATGGACAGGTGGCAAGGAACAGCCCACTTTTAAGGTGTAAGTGAACTGCCCTTACAAGACAACGGACAGGCGGCAAGGAACAGCCCACTTTTAAGGTATAAGTGAACTGCCCTTACAAGACAACGGACAGGCGGCAGGGAACAGCCCACTTTTAAGGTATAAGTGAACTGCCCTTACAAGACAACGGACAGGCGGCAAGGAACAGCCCACTTTTAAGGTATAAGTGAACTGCCCTTACAAGACAATGGACAGGCGGCAAGGAACAGCCCACTTTTAAGGTGTAAGTGAACTGCCCTTACAAGACAACGGACAGACGGCAAGGACCAGCCCACTTTTAAGGTATAAGTGAACTGCCCTTACAAGACAAGTAACAAACTGTTCAGATCATCAGTTACCTTCTTTGATACCCATATTGTAAAGGAGTCAAGTTTGGTATCATTAATAGCAGGATTTTGGACCTTGGCTGAGATTAAGCAGAACAGGGGAAAATCTTGAATGTCTATCCCATCCGAGGGTAGATGGCCTGCATCTGAAACTGAATGGGAAAATATGCTGCCAAATTGAGATTCAGGTCATCAACAAACCTATTAACCCTTTTACCCCCAGGCTCTTTGAAAATTTCCAACCCTTAACCCCCAAGGGGTTATTTTTTCCCCAGCACATATTGCAGTATATTTTTTAAAAATTGCTCTAACAGCCTTAATTTTTGTCATAGAGAGGTCAGGTTGGTCTCATTCTCTTGGAAAATGCCTGAATTTTCTCAAAAAATATCAAAAATATGAAAAAAAAAATTTTTTATAGCATTTTTTGCAAGGACGTACCGGTACGTCCATGGGGGTAAAGGGATGAGTTTTGTGAAACGTACCAGTACGTCCTTTGGGGGTAAAAGGGTTAATATTCTAGGAACCCCAAAAGATGGGAGTTTTCTTGGCACCTAATGATTCAAAGACAAATCGACTCAGACTGGCTAATATCTCGTTCCTTTTCCCAAGGATGCAGAAGGTCGAGGTGAACGACATTCACTTTATGTCAGATGTTACATATCCACTGACAATTGTCAAAGGTGGGACACGGCTCTCCTTGCTTCAGACATACATCCCTACAGTCTGAGAGACTACTGATGGTTGCCATAGAGTGGTGCAATGCTAAATACGCCAGTTTCAATTCTAGAGTTTATGTGGAGCAACTCTCCAACCTCTGACCTTGTTCCTTCTGAAGGTGGGTACCCTATTTAGTGTGAAACAAGTAAAATAGCAGGTATGATCTGCTGCCTATTTCCTTTTCAAAACTCTTTGCTTAGATCTAAAATAACAAGCATAGCAGAAGTTACGTTAGGATTTCCATGTCTGGATGGACCTGAAAGGGCATAGGTTATTATTATACCCAGCTAAGCTACAACCCTAGTTGAAAAAAAGAGGATACCATAAGCCAAAGGGCTCCAACAGAGTGAGTAGCCCTGTGAGGAAAGGAAATAAGGAGGTAAATAAACAACGAAAGTAGTAATGAGCAATTAAAATGAAATACTATGAACAATAATATTAAAATATGACCTTTTGTATAAAAAAAAAAAACTCCTGTCAGTCTGTTCAACATAGAAACATTTGCTGCTGGTTTAAGCTTTTGAACCTCCACCAATTCAAGTACCTGATTAAGTCCACAACTTGGTCACAGCTGGAATAAAACATCTAGAATAGTGTGTAGTAGAATAGGCATGATCATTAGAATAAACTGCCTGCCTAGTATCACCAACATGATGGTACTGTTCGAGAAGATCTGAATGCAAAGGATGGTCAGAATTATGAAAAATTTTATGCAACATGTAAAACAAACTAGCTGAACGACAGTATCAGATTAATATCTAGATCAGGAATAAGAAATTTAATAGATCGTAAGTTCCTGTCCAACAAATTAAGATGAGATTCTGAGGCTGAATACCTGAGAGGAGAACAACACTCAAAACAAGGCAGATTGAAAGAATTAAAATACTTCAGAATCGACTGATCACCGAAACTCTCAAAAAACTTTCTCAATAGGCCAATTTTTCTGTGAAATTGAAGAAAACAGACAATGTCTCTCAAAAATAAATTTTTCTATTAAGAATCACAACTAAAATTTTAAGTTAAACAGATTTAAAGAAACATTATCAATGGAGAGATCCGGATGTCGAGGAGCCACTGTCCTTGACGTAATTACGGTACAATCATACGTTGAGTTTTGTTAGGGTTCAACTTTGCCCCATAATTTGCACCATGCACTAATTTCAGCTAGATCTCTACTAATGGATTTAGAAACCACAGGTCCACATTCAGGAGATGGAATTGATGCAAAAAGAAAGAGAGAGAGAGAGAGAGAGAGAGAGAGAGAGAGAGAGAGAGAGAGAGAGAGAGAGAGAGAGAGAGAGAGAGAGAGAGAGTAGCATCATCTGCATATACAGCAAGCCTGTTTTCTAGGCAAAACCACATGTCCCGTGTACTCGTATATAGTATGAAAAGTAATGGGCCAAGAACACTACCCTGGGTAACACCATATATCTCGTGAGGATGGAAAACTTGTTCTTGATACATCTATACAAGTTGTTGCTGATCATGAGATGGCGATCTCGTGTCTCACTTGTGAGCAAGTCCAGCCGATTGTGCATTTCCTCACTGGTGAGTATAAAAAGCACACTTGCTTGTACCTGAATGCAAATGTGGGGCTTGTTTACGAGTTGAAGTGCAGAACTAACGTTGCACTGGCTCTAGGATGATACGACCAGGTTTGTAATTCCTGGTGAAGTGTACTTGAAAACGAAGTGGTCTTCCTTGGAGAGAAGCTGGCTGTATCCTTTTGGGGGGAAGACTTATCTCTAAAACCTCTAGAAATCAAAGGATCAGAATTGTCATGAATGGGGTTAGGAGGATAGTAAGCTCCTTCTGTACCTGGTGAAGTTACTGATCTGCAACCTCTCGGTTTGATGTTGCTTAGGCAAACACTTAAGTGATCTTTTTAAAATTCTCACTGGAGGTGTTCTTGCATCATGGAAAAAAAAAAGAGAGAGAGAGAGAGAGAGAGAGAGAGAGAGAGAGAGAGAGAGAGAGAGAGAGAGAGAGAGAGAGAGAGAGAGAGAGCTGATTAGATTCATCAAGGGTGGCGAGACCAATGTAAGTTGTGCCTCTTTCCCTGGTTGCAAAAGAGCTGAAGACACGGGATCTACATCACTGTGTTTGATTTCGGGTTCACTAAGCATGATAGGTGATAACACATCAACAAAGTCTGGGAAAATATGGCCATCTACTAGGGGTATCGGAGATTTAGGAATCTCCGATAAGGATGGATCTGAAAGAAAAAGGTCAGGAGTTGGGAAGGAAGGCTTCTGCTTCTAGCTCTAAGCAGAGGAAGACGCAGAAGGGGAGCGATCGCTCTTTAACTTTCCTTTTCCAACGGCTATTTGATTTCTCCCATTGAGAGGGTGGCCAATCCTGGCAAAATTCACAAGTAGAGATAAAGGAGCATTGCTTTCCCAAACACCCAGGAAGCAAAGGATGGGGATGTACCTCCATTCAACTCACAAAGGTGCCATAAGGACAGGTTCTCATTCACTTGAGAAAATCATAATCACAAATGTACTGAAAGTAAAGAAAAAGAACAAGACGAAGCATAGCATGGACAGAAGTCGAAGCAGCTTCAGATAGGAAAGGCGACCCTGATAGAGTTAGTGTCTAGCTCCAGCAATAAAAGCTGATGTTAAATATTTCAGTCGTTTACTAGATGTGCCCGGTGTTCGGCCCGCTACACCCAGTTTAATAGACAGCGAGTTAGTGCTTCCATATGCACACAAATCTTCCCCTGCCAAAGAGGGTATGTAGTCTTGATGAGCCACTAGACTTCAGAGAGAATTTTATGCATTTGAAAACTGCTTAATTAGGAGTATCATGATATCTCTATTTTGACTAGATGGTTCAGGTGGCACATATATTAGGATGCATGGGGATTGTTTGTGGAACTGCGGACACAGCATTACTCTAGCGCTATTGCTAATAAGTTAATAGGACATAACCTATTGACCTTTCTGTAAAAAATGATCTATTTTTTCCTGCAAGACAACACCTCTCTCCCCGTGGGGTAATAAGAAGGGTTGTGAATAAGTTTTTACTTCCTCAAAGACAATGTACTTGTAGGAAATATTTGTTACGCAGCCTTAAAATTGACTTTGTGTACTCTTTGGCATACACTGTTGTGTAGCACTTGGATATGCAAAACTTACTGGGTAGAGAAGTCTCCCTGATCTGCTATATCTAAAATAAAGAGCTGATTACACGAGCTTACACTCGGTATTTGCGTCTGATGATGCAGGATCAAATACATTTGGATCAGGGCTAGGAGAAAGGACATTACTTCCCTTTCTTTTTAAGCTTGAAAAGCTGCATAAAATAAAAAATATACATTATATTCATTAAATATAATACCTATATAAAGGCTGGGCTGGAACATGAATCCTTACAACCTCCTTCTACATTTATACATCCCTTTTACCCCCAAAGGACATACTGGTACATTTCACAAAACTCATCCCTTTACCCCCATGGACATACCGGTACGTCCTTGCAAAAAACTGCTATTCACATTTTTTTTTGCATATTTTTGATAATTTTTTGAGAAACTTCAGGCATTTTCCAAGAGAATGAGACCAACCAGACCTCTCTATGACGAAAATTAAGGCTGTTAGAGCAATTTAAAAAAAATATACTGCAAAATGTGCTTGGAAAAAATATAACCCCTGGGGGTTAAGGGTTGGAAAGTTCCAAATAGCCTGGGGGTAAAAGGGTTAACTTCCATACTGCGAACCTCAAATAGAATTCACATCACACCTTTTTCACCTGCCTATAAAAAGGATGGTGATCAAGCTCTGCACGGCTCACGAAGGTGCCGCACGGGCGACCTCAAGACCATCGCAAATTCCCACAAGCGCTTGTTTGACACATAAGAAAAAGTCACGATCTAAGAACAAAGCAAGCAGACATGCGATTGCTACGGCCACCAAAAGCGAAGTGACGCTAGCATCGCCTCGCCGATGCGTGGGCGGAAGCACGATGCAACCATACATTGTTGCCACGTCCACCAGTTCTCCTTTTATATGGTCGGAACAAAAGTGCGCCAAGAACTTACCCATTTAAACGACTAGTGTCTGTATTTGCGTAAGAACAAATAAGTTTTTAACATTATAAAACCTTATGATGGACATACGTCTGAAACAATGTTATACAGGTCTTCTACTTACAAATATCCAGATAAAAAAAAGAATTCAGCTGAAATTATGTAAATTAATTCAGTAAGCAAGACAATTTTGGCAATAGGAAACAGGACTATTTTCATACTTGTTAACCTTTCCAGCTGTAAATTATAGACGTGTGTTAGGTGAAACGTACCCTAAGCCAAAAATTTAACAAAATTAGACAAACAAATTCTTGGAACCAATTAAGTTTTTAACTTGAGGAGTTTCTATAGTTTGAAGATAATAAATACAAGAAAATGACTGGTTGAAATCAGTACAGATATAGTTCAGATTATATAAGGCATTTCTCAAACAGATTCAAAATCTTAAATCAACACTCAACCACACTAAAAACTTTCAAGTTTGTTACAAATTACATATTTAAGAACATAACAGCACAACCCAATTGAATTATAGAAAATGACTGGTTGAAATCAGTACAGATATAGTTCAGATTATATAAGGCATTTCTCAAACAGATTCAAAATCTTAAATCAACACTCAACCACACTAAAAACTTTCAAGTTTGTTACAAATTACATATTTAAGAACATAACAACATAACCCAATTAAATTAGAGTTAATCATCACATTTTGGCGAAACAAAGTCGATGGAAACTCATATTATAAAACAGTTACAAATAACATTTTTGTGAACATTTTGTGAGTGTCAAAACCGAAGTAACATCCTATTTTGAGATCTGAACACTTGCATCATTCTAACAAAAATGTTGCTCAAAAATAAATATTCAAATAAAAAAAATTTTGAATATCACAAAATCAAATTTAAAGCAACTAATAATATGCTTTGAAATAAGAGCCAAATTATAATAAAAAAGATTAAAGTTTTTATGATAAAAATGCAAATATTTTACATATTTTAAACGTGAAAAAAGTGACAATTTTACTTTCAAATGTGAAAAAACCAAGTTGAATTTTGGTTAGAAAAGACCACCTTTGTGATCATGACTGCTATACTTCAGTGGGTTGGTTTCCCCAAGACTGAATGTATGATAAAGAAATTGCTAATTCAAAACGCCAACTACTTTAGGTTTTAACCATAAAAGGGACTCTTAATTTTTTCTTCACCTAGTTAGGCATAAGTATCCACTAAAGGCTTCAAACACTACAGTATACAACCTATGTCTACATACATGCTCCTATTGTTTAATAATCATCAAAAGTGAAAAAATATAACAACCATCATTTTATAAAATAGCAGAAAAAATATCTGGGTGCAAGCATTCGGCTTCAAAACCTTTAGCAAAATATCTGGATGTTAACACAAAAGTCTCAAACATTAAGAGATAAGATAGCAGGCAAAAGATCTGGATGTTAACACAAAAGTCTCAAACTTTAAGAGATAAGATAGCAGGCAAAATATCTGGATGTTAACACAAAAGTCTCAAACTTTAAGAGATAAGATAGCAGGCAAAATATCTGGATGTTAACACAAAAGTCTCAAACTTTGAGAGATAAGATAGCAGGCAAAATATCTGGATGTTAACACAAAAGTCTCACACTTTAAGAGATAAGATAGCAGGCAAAATATCTGGATGTTAACACAAAAGTCTCACACTTTAAGAGATAAGATAGCAGGCAAAATATCTGGATGTTAACACAAAAGTCTCACACTTTAAGAGATAAGATAGCAGGCAAAATATCTGGATGTTAACACAAAAGTCTCAAACTTTGAGAGATAAGATAGCAGGCAAAATATCTGGATGTTAACACAAAAGTCTCAAACTTTGAGAGATAAGATAGCAGGCAAAATATCTGGTAATAAGAAGCCGAACTTCCAAATCCTTATACAAGTTAACCAATGGAAAAATTTTCAAAAATTTCTAATTGTTTAGGTATCTTCATTTCATTAATTTTAACACAAACATCACACACACATTCAGCAAAGGAACTTTTGAAATAGTATGACTATCTTTTCAGTTAACAATATTTAAAGATGAAAAAATATAACTATAAAGAAATTACTTTGGAAAAAGGAATTGAAAAAAAATGGATAAGAAAGTTTGAAGTAAAATGGAAGTGAAGTCATGTATGTAATGTTTTTAACAAGATTTTCATTTCACATAATTTAATTAATGATATAAAAAATGGTCATATGTTTAGTTATTTTCTTCCGAATAAGACTTTACAATAATTTTCTATGAAAACAAACCTCTATGATGCATAAAAATCTTATAGTCTAGAACTTAAGACAATCAACCAAATGTTTACTAATTTTGATCAAATGAGTTTCAACAGAAATATCCCAATATGTTTTAGTAATTTTTATTTTTCCTTAGTTAACAAACACCAGTCCTTTAATAAGTATAATTTAAGCAAATCTGAAAACTCGGCTGTGAAAAAATTATAACGAGGTGTCGGTAGATGCTAGCGGGTGAGAGAGAATCCCCGCCCACCACCTTTGACCTTCTCACCTAAGAATTGCAGGGCAGTTCAGGCAGGAATTATAACTTTAACAAATCAAGTTTGTGTACAGTACTTTCCAAAAGTATAAAAAAACCCTCATCCATTATTGGGAGACTTATCCTTAGGAGGGAGGAAGTTTCTATAACCAAACTTGTTGGTTTAAAATCCCTTGATGTCTTAACACTCACGCCTGTAGAGGTGCTAGTGTTGACTGCAATCCACCAGAGAAACCTTTCTTAGGTGATAAGCTAAGTTTCTGTTTATAGGGACAGTCAGGCATGAACTTATCCTTTTAGGACGCAACGTCTGAAATGCATAGCTTCAAAAGTATCGAGGATACATACTTCTATGCTGATCCCAAATCCAGATAAATGGCGAGAGTTGGCTGCAGGAGAGGCATCCGCCTGTAAAGCAACCGGATATACCCTGTTCATGTGAAGCCGGGGGCCTCGCCTGACCCAGCCGATAAATGGGCAAAGGTTACCACCTCAAGATAAGCGTGGTTGAAGGCGGAAGTCCAAAATTATAGAATTGAAACCATGACCAGAAGAAGTAGAGATGTGGCAGGTGTAATGGGGAGAATTAAAATTGTCATCTTGTGGGTGCTAGAGACAAGGTAGCAAAGAAACAAGGTAAGACAGATTGGTAGTAAAAGTAATATTATATATAGAGGAAGATGTGGAGTGGGTGTTATCCTTAGTAAGCAAACAGAAAAATTTGATTCAAGTGGAAAGAAAGAGTTGTCCATCCATATACCAAGGCACTTCCCCCAATTTTGGGGGGTAGCCGACACCAACAATGAAACAAAACAAAAAGGGGACCTCTACTCTCTATGTTCCTTGCCCCCTGTGGCCGCGGGGGCATATAAAAATTAAAATAGCGCCAACGTTATCCCTGCGTGTCGTAAGAGGCGACTAAAAGGGACGGGACGAGGGGGCTGGGAACCCCCTCTCCTGTATAAAATTCCTGCGAGACATCGACAAGAAAGAGTTGTAGAATAATGAAAGTAAAACTGTGCTCTAAGGAACATATCTAAACGTAGCCAGTGCATGAGGAGGAAATTAAGAATATATTTTGGAAGGAAATGACTGAAGTGGTAACATCAATAGACTTAGAAGAAAGACTGGTTATATGACGTAACCTGAATGGACACATTGGAAGTAGTCGGGGAAAATATTAGACTTCAGGGAGGTCATAGTATGGGGAATTTAAATGACCTAATAGTAGATTTTGCATTCTCTTTTATTATTATTATTACTAGCTAAGCTACAATCCTAGTTGGAAAAGCAAGATGCTATAAGCCCAAGGGCTCCAACAGGGAAAAATAGCCCACTGAGGAAAGGAAATAAGGAATTAAATAAACAATATAAGAAATAATGAACAATTAAAATAAAATACTTTAAAAACATTTGATATGGCAATAAACAACACCTTTTTTGCAAGTGCTGTCATGATTATAAAACATATAGTGATGGGAGACAGGAAACAGATTTTCTGCTGTGTAGAAGTAACCATTTGGCAGAAGTAAAGAACTGCAAAATCATAAAAGGTGAAAATTTCAGCCGTCAACCCATCAACATAGCTTAGTTATTTCAGATTATTGGATACAGAGAGAGAGAGAGAGAGAGAGAGAGAGAGAGAGAGAGAGAGAGAGAGAGAGAGAGAGAGAGAGAGAGAGAGATCTAAGGAAGCAGTCCTGCACGGCATAAGACTAGCAGACGATGTGAGCATCTGGTGGGTAGAAAATAGCACAATGTTATTGAGAACAGATGAAGAATTACTTGGGAAAACACCAGGTTGAGAATCACTCAATAAGATAGAATCAGTGGAGGAAGCCAGATATACGCAACGTAAAATATAAACAAAATGAGAAGCAAGGAGATATAACATTTATTTCTCTTCTTTTATTTCCATCTAAGCTGCCCTAATGGTGTTGCAAATTATTATAAAAAGCTCAATGCTTGGTAAACAATCAGTGCAGAGGATGAGGATCCACCTTAAGATCTGATTCTTCATCACAGGCATAAGTGCGCTCTGGGCACGATTACCAAGTTCAACCCTATATGAAAATTCTCTTGTTCGAAGGAATGATACACTCTTTTGTACATGATCGCACATATGAGGAAGTTATCAGAGGACTATTCTACTGAAGAGTGAGAATGCTTCGCAAAGCGTGTGAGTCTACAGTATTTTCTGTAGGTTTAACTCAATCTTTTTACGGAACGACTCCGGCGATCCAGCCTTGGAAGGATACATGTGTGCGTAATGCTGTCAACTAGTGACTGTTCTCATCGGGAACGGGTAGTGCCCTTTTCCCATATGTGTGAATGGCAGACCACTCGTTGGGCACAGGAGAAGCACTCTCTTTTCACCCTTGGGAGGTGGGTAGCCACCGGAGAGACTACTTCCGAAGGAAAGGTCGAAATGGCATTGGAAAGGGAAGGGGATGTAACCACTTCTTTTTCCGAGTTATCGTCATATCAAGGGGGTTACGGGACTACTGTAGGCGAGGACCTGTTGTCAAACTGCACCTAAGTAGTCTTGGCCAGGATAGAGGGGTCATATCAAGCAATGCTTCTGCTGCAACAGATGTAGCGGCAATGGGAGACTGGAACGTCCTAATGAGGCCTAAAGGCCACAGCATCTTCAGAGCCCAGGACATGGCCTCGACATTGTCAGGCTCGCTATGGGGTGAAGGACGGGGTTCACCTGATCCATGTAGGCATCAGGCAAAACCACCTCAAACACCACTAGGGGAAGATCTGGGTCATTCTGTATTGTAAATTAGGGTGAAAGAAGACCTAGCAAATTTATTTGGCCCAAAAGAAGACAGATGATAAAGAGACACGCTTTGCCTTCTTCCGACTCTTGCTGTATTCAACCAATTTGTAGTGAAGACCTGTCATTACACTCCTCTTAAGGGGAAGAGAGTGAGTAGAAATGCCCTGTAGGCAAGAACACAAGAATGGGGGTCAATTTAACTTCTGCTTGTGAAGGTGCTGCACTTTTGGCCCGCAACTCCAGGGCGAGACCATATGGCCACACATTGTTTCTTCATTTGGCAAACAGAAAAAAACAAGCTGTAAAGAGAAAAGATTAAAGCAGCCAACTTAGCATTGTTTCTTCATTTGGCAAACAGCAAAAACACGCTGTAAAGAGAAAAGATTAAAGCAGCCAACTTAGCAAGACAGTACTTCTATACTGCTCAGAGGCGAAAGTCAGAAGTGGCTTACTGTCTGTAACTAACGATACCTCGATACAATTTTTCAACAGCAGAGTTTCCAGCTTCACTGAAATAATACGCATATCAAAGGACGAGAGTTTGTATCCACTGAAGTGAAAACGTTAGGTGACTGAAAAAAATTATGGCAATGTCTACAGTACTTAAATTCTAAACACCAATACAAATGGAGTGTTGAAAGAACTTTGTAAAACAGAAGATTTTCTTGAAGACACACTTGAAGAACTCTTAGTACAGAATAGTAGCCTTCCTCAGCTATTCTATTCTTGATAGTTATTTCGTACCTGCAGCTTGTTTGAAGAGCTACCTGTAAAAAAAGAAAGGTTTTAAAAAGTGGCCGTATTTATTCATTCACAGTCAACTTCACTTATTATTAGCCAAACAGAACGATTCAAAATAAACAGGCTAACAAGTAATTCTTATAAAACAGAGTAAATGAGAGAGTAACCATAAAAAATTTATCAAAGACTAAGGAATCAATTAATTACTGAAACTTCATCCACTACAATCTACCCTGAAACTTATGGAATTACAAAACATGATAAACAGAGAAGCAACACTCATAAAAAGGTGTCCTACCCTGAGAAAGGATCACTCCAATACTAGTTGAATTACACTGGCTATTGAACCTAGAGAAATTTTTTAGATACTGTATGTGCAACAACCCATCAAGTTATCAGAGCCAGACAACCAAAAATCCAAAGGAATTTCTAAACATTGTACAGCCAATAAATTTTGTAGATACAAAAATAGTTACAAATGGTTTTAAATTATTGGATCCAAGATGTATATCTACTGTAGGTTCTAGAAATTTCAAACATAAAGCCCTAAAACTATACAACAAGCTCTCCACTAGACATTCGAAAGACAAGATACTAACCCTTTTACCCCCAATGGACGTACTGGTACGTCTCACAAAACTCATCCCTTTACCTCCCCATGGACGTACCGGTACGTCCTTGCAAAAAACTGCTATTTACATTTTTTTTCATATTTTTGTTAAGTTAATGAGAAACTTCAGGCATTTTCCAAAAGAATGAGACCAACCTGACCTCTCTATGACAAAAATTAAGGCTGTTAGAGCAATTTAAAAAAAATATATTGCAAAATGTGCTTGAAAAAAAAATGCCTAGGGGTTAAGGGTTGGAAAGTTCCAAATAGCTTGGGGGTAAAAGGGTTAAGGCTTTCAAGAAGAAACGGAAGACTTTCGTGCTTTCTAGGTGCTCTGATAACGTGGATTTGACAATTAAAATACAATACGCTGTGTGATACTCTAAATCCATAAGAATATATTCGACAAACAGATCTTGTAAGTCTTGTAGTGCGTAAGGTTCCCACGTATAAGCACCAGGAAAATAGAAATTAAATTAAAACAGAAGAAAAGTAAATGAATGAATGATCAGCAATTCAAAATTAAGACGTTTGAGATCACAATCCCATCATACTCAAAAAGATCAAGACAACCAAAAATGAAAATGAGAATTTTATTGCTGGACAATTCATGACTACAACACCTCAATAGGATTAAAATTGGATTAAAGAAACTTGGCCCATATGGAGTACAGAGGTAAGAGAGCAAGATGGGAGAAAGAAACGAGGAATATTTGTCCCTCAGAAGGTGAATTAACCCTTTTACCCCCAGGCTCTTTGGAAATTTCCAACCCTTAACCCCCAGGGGGTTATTTTTTCCCCAGCACATTTTGCAGTATATATTTTAAAAATTGCTCTAACAGTCTTAATTTTTGTCATAGAGAGGTCAGGTTGGTCTCATTCTCTTGCAAAATGCCTGAATTTTCTCAAAAAGTTATCAAAAATATGGAAAAAAAATTTTCATAGCATTTTTTTGCAAGGATGTACTGGTACGTCCATGGGGGTAAAGGGATGGCTTTTGTGAAACGTACCAGTACATCCTTTGGGGGTAAAAGGGTTAAGTGGGGCTAGAGACTAAACGCAACAGATCCCCCAAAATGGAATTAGTTAACAAGAGCCATCAAAAGCAAGTGAATTAACAGATTGGACGGCAGAAGATGATATTTACTCAGAGAACTAATTTCCCTCAGTCCACTATCACGATGTACTAGCTGCTGAAAGATGTACCATACCCACAACAAACAAGTATGTAAAATACTTTTAATAAACAACCAAATTGAATGGCTTGTTGATTGAGTTTAAGGTGCGATGCGATACATCTTAGCAATCCATGTTTAGCAACGGTAATATAAGCGGATGAGAAAACTTTGGGTGCGGAAGAAATGACCCCCTAATCTCGATGAAGTCACTGGCACCAGGGTGACAGATATGGTTTAAGGCAAGAAAACTGTCTCTTCGGCTACTACTCCTGATGCCTGGCGGATGATCTTACTGGAATTAGTATTGGACCGGCAGGGGTCACTTGTCTTAGGAAGATAGGCACTGCGCATCACGAGGAACCGGCTATCCTTTGATGAATCTAGCCAATGAATCCTCCGAGGCCCTTTGCGTCAATAGGCGTAGGAGGAGATGACGAGTTAAGTTATTATTTAGCCATGTATTGAGGATACAAGCAGATAATGCATGCTTGAAATACAGTAATTTAAAATAAAAGCATTATCAAAACTTGCAGTACTACAGTACTGACTGTTACTTGTGCATTGCAGTAAATACAGTACTATACAAAGTCTGTGTGTGCTTTAGCCAAACTTACATGTCCAAACCTAATGAAAAACTCTTATTTTCAAAAATTTCCATTACGTGTAGTTAACGGGCAGCATGGAAATGCAAAATGACAGAATGAGTAAGGAGCAAATGGTTTTGTGAAGGCGGAAATTTGAGAGAAAATTATGTAATAATGTAAAAAGTCATTATGACTGAATTAAAACATTTACACCTCCAAGAGCTGATCAGTTCAACTTCCCTTTCCTGCGAATGTCTTACTCAATTGGAGTAACTGTGTCACTACCTGTACCCACTGGGATATCTAAGGTACCATAACTCTGCAGACTGGCTTCCTGAAAACCAATGGTCTGACATGAACAATGCCCTCGTTTCAGGCTACAAATTTGTGTACGATTATATCAGTAGGTTTCCTGTAAATCCTACATTCAATGTAGAGTAGGTTTATTCAATCGTGGTCATATTGTAGTGAAAATTTTATTTACTATATTACTGTAATCTTTTCCATCCCTTTTACCAGAATTTTTTTCTGTAATGGCTTGCTTAAATAACCAATGGCAAACATGGATTGCTAAGATATACTGCCTAGTAGGAGATGAATGGAAAAGCATCGAACTAAAAGCTCAAGATAGAGACGACTGGCAAAACCTAACCTAGGCCCTTTGCGTCAATAGGCGTAGGAGGAGATGATGATGATGGTCAATGGCTTGCTACAAATTCATGGACTCCCCTGGTTACACATTGCTACTCACTACAGCAATTACGATGATTGACGCAACCATCATTTACAAATCACACAATTCTATAAATTCTCTCTAGTGCTTTTATTGCAATTTGCAATGCACCTATCAAGCACGAGTACAGTATCTGATAATGTAAGTCCTTGTACCAAAATACAATACCTTATAAATTATACTCTAAGTTTCCTATTTTACCACAAACAAACATTACAGTTGTCAAAGGGCATATGGTTGCATCAACTTAGGAATTATATTACATAACAGCATGTGAAAAATATGTACTGTACGGTTAACTTCGTGAATTTTGGTACACATCACGAGAGGTTATAGACACACCCAGTCAATTGGAAATGTAAAAACGTTATCTACAGAGGGAGGCTCCGATTCCTGAACTATAGGTCCCATGACATTTCTTATTCAACTATATCATACATCATCTTGGAATAAATATTCCAATACTATTACGTAAAAGATATTTCTGTCACGAATATTACTACCTATATGGTAGAGGTACCACTTACATCTCTAAGCTTGCCAGCATGTTTACCATAATTAAATTTAATAAAAATTAATGAAAATAGATTTTTAATTCAATAAAAATATCAATCACAATGCTATATACTGTAGTAAGTATAATTTTGGTAGTTATTTTCAGTTTCTATCTATTCCATACTGCCTTGCTATCAGAACTATAAGGGCTGTAGCAATCTGTTTTCCAAGAAGGGTTGCACCTTGAAATACCTTCAGCATTAATAATAAAAGACTATTATAGTCCTTAGTTTGCTGGTGTAGATTTGACAATACAAAGCCTCACTTTTCTTCCCTTGATTGCTACAGTGTTTTTTTTTCCAAGAAACCTTTCAAAGACAACATATTTAGCTGATAAATCTAGAGTGATTGAATATTTCCACAGTCCTGCATTTGGAGTATTCTTATTAAACGCATGGATGCGAGAATTGTTCCACACGCACCCAACGGTCATAGAAAGTACCGCTAACAGTGCCTTGAGTGAGCAACCTCCAAGATTGTTCTCTGTCCTCAGCATACCACACCATAGTGGGCCCAAAGTGAAACCAATATCTTTCATCTAAATCATTCCTATTCCTACCACTCGCTTTCTACTCTGGACTTTGTAACCATTACTTGAATATGTCTTCCCATATTACTATATATACTAGAGACCAGCCATCCCAAAACTCTGCCTCTACCTTAAACAGATAATGCATGGAAAAATCTGAGGCACTTTACTCAGTTACCTCAGATGCTTTATCAAAAGAAAAGTTCTTGAAATTTAATGTGGTCCCTCCACTTCAGGCAATGCAAGCTCTTGAGTGTTTATACCCTTGTGATGATAAAAGACCCGAGTAAGACTGCCAAGGCTCCTTTTTTTATATGAGGGTTGTAAAGAAAGTCCAACACCACAGAACGTACTTCCGTACGATCCCAAAAACTTCAATGCAATGTTCAGTTTCAAAAAGATCTTAGTTCTCCAGGATCATCCTGCATAATAATCTGTTAAGAAGGTATTTCTAGGTCCAGCACAGCCTATGAAATGAATTTGTTCTTGGCCATGAACTCGCAAAGAAAGGAGTAAACACCTTGAGTAGCAGAAAAGCCTTACCTAACCGTTGGACCAAGTAACTGACTTACTACCTTTGCAGATGCAAGGGCTACCAAGCATTGAATTCTGACCAGCAGATTGACAGTCTCCAACTCAAAGAAGCCTTCCTCGTAAATTTGTGGGCCACATACAAGTTCCACCAATCTTCTGAGGCCATTTGTTTCTCAATAATAAAGAGGTGTATGGTTCTCTATCCACTGAAACATTGCCCAGATTCAAGCCAACATGCTGTAGCGCTTACATTAACAATTCCCATTTGCCCTTGAAGCTTGGAACAGAAAAAATCTGGTCGTTTTGTCAAGATAAATGGAGTGCTAGACTTCCTCATATGCCCATTCTCTAAAATGTTCTTCACCTGTTTCAGGACTTGAGGCTTGTCTAAACTGCACTTGGAAGACTCAAGAACAATGTGCCAAGGTGGCAAATGTGTACTGGAGACTTACTGTAGTTGGTAGCCCTTTCGTCTGGCAAAACTCCAGGAACCTGTGGCTCCACAAGACTAGATATTCAAGAATGTACAATAATTACCAAGTACTGTAGAATAAGGTCTTGCTGAATAGCTGTCTCCCTGATCTGGGCTGAATAAATCTAGTTAACCTCTGATGAGTGAACTTCAAGTGGAGATGCCTAAGGAGCAGGGTGTCCAACAATCGTTCCACTTCTAAGAGAGAATAAGAAGGGAGAAGACACGAGGCCACGGTTCTAGTTAAGCCACAACCCTAGTTGGAAAAGCAAGATGCTATAAGCCCAAGGGCTCCAACAGGGAAAAATAGCCCAGTGAGGAAAGGAAATAAGTAAATAAATAAATGATAAGAACACATTAACAATAAATCATTCTAAAAATAGTAACGTCAAAACAGATATGTCATATATAAACTATAAAAAGACTTGTATCAGCCTGTTCAACATAAAAACATTAGCTGCAACTTTGAACTTTTGAAGTTCTACTGATTCAACCACCAGATTAGGAAGATCATTCCACAACTTGGTCACAGCTGGAATAAAACTTCTAGAATACAGTGTAGTATTGAGCCTCATGATGGAGAAGGCCTGGCTATTAGAATTAACAGCTTGCCTAGTATTACGAACAGGATGGAATTGTCCAGGAAGATCTGAATGTAAAGGATGGTTAGAGAAGAGGTAATTTGCTCTCTCCTTTCAGCATGCCATTCCCAAAGATTTAAGCCAGTTTCCAGCAATTCAGATACTCTTAAATAATTTGCTCTCTCCTTTCAGCATGCAATTCCCAAAGATTTAAGTCAGTTTCCAGCAATTCAGAAACTCTTAACAAGGTGTGAATCCCATTCTTATCATAATGTCGAGCTGCTCATTCTTCTGAAAGATTAGCTATCACAGTCGAGGGGTTAGGGCTGTCGACGGTATGACCCGCATTATATGGCCTAGGCGCGGAAGCAATATTCCCGATGGGTGGTGAGCATAGGCTGGGTCCAAGATTCGGTGGCAAGACTATTATGGACCACATAGCCTATCATTAACGTCAAATCTGAAGGGTCTTGCCCCTGAATCCCTTTGTCAGCCTTATCCCTGCTTTTCTTCCCAGCTCTCATAACTTTCTATCCAACTATGAAATGAATTTCCATAAAGTCCTGTACCTCAGAACTCAAAGTATGATTGTAAGTAGGTCAAGGGCAGTTGCTACTCAACATCTGGATCTCAACATAGATGTTACTTTAACCCTGTATGACTTAAAATCCTAGGTGTGATTCTCGACAACATATTTACTTTTGAAAAACACATTAGGTCCATCTCCTTCAATTGCAAAAAAAATTGGCTTATTGAGAAAGTCTTTCATGATTTTCGGTGATCAGTTTATTCTGAAGAAGTGTTTTAATTTTTTTAATTCTACCTTGTTTCGAGTATTGTTCTCCTGTTTGGTTTTCAGCTGCCGATTCTCATCTTAATTTGTTGGACAGGAACTTACAGTGTATTAAATTTCTTATTCCTGATCTAGATATCAATCCCTGGCACCAACCTTCAATTAGTTCGTTATGCATGTTGCATAAGATTTTTCATAATTCTGACTATCCTTTATATTCAGATCTTCTTGGACAGTACCACCATGTTCGTAATACTAAGTATGCAGTCAATTCTAATAGTTAGGCCTTCTCCATCATGAGGCTCAATACTACACAGTATTTTAGAAGTTTTATTCCACCTATGACCAAGCTATGGAATGATCTCCCTAATCGGGTAGTTGAATTGGAAGAACTTCAGAAGTTCAAACTTGAAGCAAATGTTTTTATATTGAACAGATTAACACAAGTCTCTTATTATAGTTTATATATGACAGATCTGTTTTAATGTTGTTACTCTTCTTAAAATATTTCATTTTAATTTTTTTTATATCTTTTCATAGTTTGTTCATTTCCTTATTTCCTTTCCTCACGAGGCTATTTTTCCTTGTTGGAGCCCTTGGGCTTAAAAGCACCCCGCTTTCCAACTAGGGTTGTAGCTTAGCTAATAATAATAATGATAACAGTAATAATAATAATAGCATGGCAGGTGAAAAATGAACAAGCCAGCACACTGTTTGGATAAGGAGAGCTTACATTTTTTTTTTTTTTTTTTTTTTTTTTTTTGAGTCAGGGCTGTCTTTTCCAGAGGACGATCAGCAACGAACTTAGGGAAGATTCACTGAAATACCAAATGCATATGAATCTAGAAACTCTGGTTCCATAGAAAAACACCACATGAATTTGCTTGATAATTTATCCGAGACTCAAGCACCAGCCCAAAACCGAAGTCCAGCAACTCGGTAACTTTGAGGCAGATATAGTTCAGTAGATAAACCTGGATAAAACTGAAGTAAGATACTAAAAGCACACATAAGGCCTCTTTAATTCTGGGAAGTAGAGACATACAAAACTGCCGCTATCATACAAACACCACAAACCGACCTAACCTAACCTAGTAGTTCCCAGGTCACAAACCCTAGCTGGGGGCAAGCCCCGGACCCCCTTCGTAGGTCTCTCTCCTACACAAAAAAAGTGATCTGAAGCATTTTAAATGATATCTTAACCACATTGTAATAATAAAAAAGTTACTCAGGATTACCTTAATATTCATAGTCACTGAAGTCTAAATCCTCGGGTTCTTGCGCCTTCAACCTCTTCCGGGGTGGAGGGTTAGGTGCAAGACTTAATTTGCGCGACTATAAAACAGTCCACCTGAACTAAGCTTTCGTTTCTGTGCGCTTATATCATCACGAATGTATCTGTGGATACCTGTGGGTAGAAAGATGAAATATACATTATAATGAGGAAAAATATTTATAAAAATAAAGTACAATAAAGATTTCTAATTCCATTTACTGTCCCAGAGTAAAACCAGAAGAATGTTCTACACACAATAATCTTGTATAATACAGTGCAGTGAATGTTCTGGGCCCAGTTCTGTATTAAGAAAACAACAACAAAAATATCTTTATACATATATGCATACAATAGATATATATTTCCATCTTATCATCTCCTACGCCTACTGATACAAAGGGCCTCATTAGATTTTACCAGTCGTCACTACCTTGAGTTTTAAAACCAATACTTCTCCATTCCCGATCTCCTGCCTCTCGTACCTGGTGGAGCCCAGTTAAACATTTGGCGGACTTATTCCCCAAACCATCTCCATCTACCCCTTATGTTTCCATCTAGCGTTTGAATATGAAACAGATTTATAAATTTGGGGCATTTGACGTTGAACTGGCGTCCGAAAGTTAATTCAGAATAGGTTTAACTGGGCGAATCTCCCGCTGGTTAGACTGAAGTATGACTAGGAGAGGTTGGATGGCAAGATTCAAAAGAACTAGATGGAACAAAAGTTAAGTAGAAGACTGAAAGGTTCCTCTAGCAATGCCTGCACTCCCACCTACGAGAGTACATGCCTGGTGATTGCCAGACTAGGGTTTGAGTCCCGCGCAAACTCGTTATTTCCTTTGGTCGCTGCAACCCCATCATCCTTGAGAGCTAAGGATGTGTGGTTTGCGGGAGCCTATAGGTCTACCTGCTGAGTCATCAGCAGCCATTCCCTGGCCATCCTTGGTTCTATCTTGGTGAAGAGGGGGCTTGGGCATTGATCATATGTAGTACGTATGCTCAGTCTCTAGGGCATTGTCCTGCTTGATAGGGCAATGTCACTGTCCCTTGCCTCTGCCATTCATGAGCAGCCTTTAAACCTTTACATGTAGATAACACTAATAAATAAAGGACAGTGATGGCCGTTCTATAGCCTAGTAGCTGCTTTGATCAAAGCTGTCAAGTTTTGAACCTAAGAAAATGTAGAAATTCATTGCCTACATCAGATATATAGAGCAACATTAGGCATGATTAAAAGGACTGTCCCTACAGTAAAAGCTTTTTACTCAACAGTCAGACATATAAAGTAATGTAGAACAAAGTGGCCAAAAAAAAAAAAAACTAATCTTTTTCGTGCATGTCATTATTATTATTATTATTATTATTATTATTACTTGCTAAGCTACAACACCAGTTGGAAAAGAAGGATGCTATAAGCCCAAGGGCTTCAACGGGGAAAATAGCTCAGTGAAGGAAATAAAGAAATAAACTAAGGGAAAAATATTGAAAAATAAAAAAATATATTAATAACAGTAACATAAAATTAGATCTTCCATTTATAGACTATATAAACTTGAATAAAACAGAGGAAAAGGAATAAGATAGAAAAGTGTGCCCCCGTGTACCCGCAAGCAAGAGAACTCAAGAGGTTTAGACATTTATAAGAGATATTTAACATCATTTAACGTACTGCAGAGACACACTTTAACTGATTTACTTCTCAAACTATACTAACATACACTTCCACATATGTCATTTACCAAACTTGAATAACACTAGGTTTAGGTTTAAAGGTTACTCATGAATGGCAGAGGCAAGGGACAGTGACATGGCCCTATCGAGCAAGACAATGCCCTAAAGACTGACCATATTACATATGATCAGCACCCAAGGCCCCTCTCCACCCAAGCAAAGACCAAGAAGTGCCAGGCAGTGGCTGCTGATAACTCAGCAGATAGATGTATAGGCTCCCCTAAACCCAGCATCCTTAGCTCACAAGAATGGTGAGGTTGCAGAGACCAAAGGAACTAACGAGTTTGAGCGGGACTCAAACCCCAGTCTGGCAATCACCAGGCAAGGACCCACCACCCGGCCACGGTTGATTTGTTTGATATCACTTACTTGAGGCATACAGATTCATACTAAGTACAGTAATACTTAAGTCGCAGATAATGACATAGCATAGCTTGACAAAGATTTCCTTAACTGTGATATTTTAAAGGCTAACTGAAAAGTTTAATGAGCATGAAATCGAGAAACAAGACTAGTCCATCTTTCAGAAGCAACCAGCATTATAACACACCTCTAAATAATGCCATTAAAAAGTTTATCAAATAATTGCTACTGTTTTCTACACAAATTGAGTACATTTCTTAATAAACCTCAACTTTTTTTTTTTTAAGGATAATTGGGCTTTGGATAAAACACTGAAAGAGCAAAGTGTATTGCCTAATGTCGGATAAACAAACTGGGGTTCTGAATGTACTTTACGTAAACAATAGCATATCATCACTATTAAAAGCTAAGCCACAACCATAGTTGGAAAAGCAGGGCGCTATAAGCCCAAGGGGCTCCAACAGGGAAAATAGCCCAGTGGGGAAAGGAAATAAGGAAACATAGAATAGTGTACTGTACCTGAGTGTATCCTCAAGCAAGAGAACTCTAACCCAAGACCATGGTACAGAGGCTATGGCACTACCCATGACTAGAAAACAATGGTTTGATTTTGGAGTGTCCTTCCGCTAGAGGAGCAGCTTACATTAGCTAAAATCTCTCCTACTCATACCAAGTGGAAAGTAGCCACCGAACAATTATAGTCCAGTAGCTAACCTGTGAGTGAAAAAGAATTTTACTGCAATATAATTGTTCAGTAGCCACTTTCCTCTTGGTAAGGGTAGAAGAGACTCTGTAGTTATGGCAAGCAGCTCTTCTGGGAGAAGGGCACTCCAAAATCAAATCACTGTTCTCTAGTCTTGGGTAGTGCCATAGCCTCTGTACCATGGTCTTCCACTGTCTTTGGTTAGAGAGTTCTCTTGCTTGACAGTACACTCAAGCACACTATTCTATCTAATTTCTTTCCTCTTGTTTTGTTAGTTTTTATAATTTATAAGGAGATATTTATTTCAATATTGTTACTCTTTAAAATATTTTTTTTCCTTTCCTCACTGGGCTATTTTCCCTGTTGGAGCTCCTGGGCTTATAGCATCCTGCTTTTCCAACTAGGGGTGTAGCTGAGCAAATAATAATAATAATAATAATAATAATAATAATAATAATAATAATAATCCAATACATTATCCTACATCAGGATAAACGCAGATGATGAAGGATCATAATAATCACAGCAGCATTCTTGGCCTCACTAAAGAGGGCAGGGGACACTACGTCAATGAATTCGTTCACAAAGCTTTGTTCACCATCCTTCGGTACCGGAACTCCAACAACGAAGGATCGGACAAGGGAAGTTCATGACTTGAAAAAGACACGATCCCTCTAAGCTTTCTTTTCCCTACAGCAGCTGAACTTCTCCCATTGCGAGGGCGACTACTCACTGCAAGAACCACAAGGCCAATTCGTAAGACATCTATGTCGACTCTGCTCATGAAGGAGCTACAAGGGTGACCTTCAAGGCCCGGAAAAGTTGTCAAAAACCCTTGCTTGACACTCTTACTAGTTACAAGAAAACATTGATAGAACACTGTGAGGTCAGTAACGGACGATTAAATGTTATCGTTACAAAGAGCAGAACTAGGCAGAGTGAACGCGCAGCCGTTAGTATCCTGACACCGAAGTGCATGGTGGGCCCAAGAGGCAGCCATACCAGACCCTAGATAATTCTTCAATCTGGTCGTAACAAACCTGTGTTCAGAACTAAGCCATATAAATGGAGAAGGTTTATATCCGCATGGCAACAAATTATCTTTCATATCCAGATATATAGTAACAGGTATAATCAAAAGGCCTGTTCCTACAGTAAAAACCTTTTTTTTTTAAATACTCAGATTCATAAGGTATTCTAGAGGTAAAAATAAGGTCAAATCCTTTTAACGCATGCCATTACATAGGCTTAGACCTTTAGACACTGCAAGGAGAAATTTTACCGACACGCCTACCCAGACGTCATTTACAAATCTTAACACTAGAGCAGTGATTTATTCAAGATCGCTTGCTTCAAGCATGCAGTTCCATATCAATACTTACAGACAATGACATTAGCTTGATTTTTCTTTTTAAACTGTGTCTGTTTTTAAATGACAGCTAATTCATGAGCAAGTTCCTGGATTAATGTTTTAAAAGAGCCATTTCCCCCGCCCAATCTCGTTTCAGTTCCGTCCGATACAAGAGGACGACTCTCCATGAGAGGTGTTCAATCTATACATTACATAATTTTTTTGTAATTTCATATGTTTCAGTATTCAAATATACAGTATTTATAGCTCCCTATATTCTAGGTAGTAGGTTGGCCATGGCACCAGCCACCCGTTGAGATACTACCACTAGAGAGTTATGGGGTCCTTTGACTGGCCAGACAGTATTACATTGGATCTTTATCTCTGGTTACGGTTCACTTTCCCTTTACCTACACATAAACCGAATAGTCTGGCATATAGTTTACAGATTCTCCTCTGTCCTCATACACCTGACAACACTGAGATTACCAAACAATTTTTTTTCTCGCGAGGGGTTAACTACTGCACTGTAATTGTTCAGTGGCTACTTTCCTCTTGGTAAGGGTAGAAGACTCTTTAGCTATGGTAAGCAGCTCTTCTAGGAGGACACTCCAAAATCAAACCATTGTTCTCTAGTCTTGGATAGTGCCATAGCCTCTGTACCATGGTCTTCCACTGCCTAGGGTTAGAGTTCTCTTGCTTGAGGGTACACTCGGGCACGCTATTCTATCTGATTTCTCTTTCTCTTTTTTTGTTAAAGTTTGTATAGTTTATATAGGAAATAGTTATCTTAATGTTGTTGCTATTCTTAAAATATTTTATTTTTCCTTTTATCCTTTCCTCACTGAGCTATTTTTCCTGTTGGGGCCCCTGAGCTTACAGTATCCTGCTTTTCCAACTAGGGTTGTAGCTTAGCAAGTAATAATAATAATAATAATACACAGACATATAAAGGTTTAAAGGTCGCTCATGAATGGCAGAGGAAAGGGACAGTGACGTTGTCCTATCAAGCAGGACAATGCCCTAGACGGACCATATTCGTATGATCAGCAACCAAGACCCTCTCCACCCAAGCAAGGATCAGGGAGGGCTAGGCAATAGCTGCTGATGACACAGCAGATAGACCTGGAGGCTCCCCCAAACCACCATCCTTACCTCACAAGGACGGCAAGGTCGCAGCGACCAAAGGAACTAACGAGTTTGAGCGGGACTCGAACCCCAGTCTGGCAATCACCAGGAAAGGACGCTACCACCGGGCCACCACAATTAAAATTTCAACAAAATACGACTTACAAATAGCTTCTTTGAACCTAATAAGTTTGAAAATTGATGACTTTGTGTATATACCTTAATTCTCATCAAACAAATTAATGGAGACAGTGGAAATTGTCAAGAAATAACATTAAAAAAGATTGTCGTATATAAATACATCAAAATGTTGTGTTTTATAACTATAATTATACCTAATATATAAACTATGAAGACTTATTTGACCATCTTCCAGATTTTGTTTCAAAATTATTGGAATCCCCCAGATTTACTGGAATTCCCTAGGTAAATACTGGAATCCCCTACAATATCACAGCAAACCCTTAGAAATCGATAAATAATAGTCGTTATTATTAAAATACGTTATTTTTATGTTTTCAGCATTTCTATTTTTTATAAATTTGCAGGTAGAACCTTGGTTAGGAGTTGTGACCTGGGAAGGGGGTCTGGGGCTTATCCCAAACTAGGGGTTGTGACCTGGAAAGGGGGTCTGGGGGCTTATCCCAAACTAGGGGTTGTGACCTGGGAAGGTTTGTGACATGGAAAAGGGGTCCGGGGACTTGCCCCCGACTAGGGGTTGTGACCTGGGAAGGGGGTCCGGGGGCTTGCCCCCACTAGAGGTTGTGACCTGGGAAGGTTTGTGACCTGGAAAGGGGGTCGAGGGGCTTGCCCATGGCTAGGGGTTATGACCTGGGAAGATTTGTGACCTGGAAAGGGGGTCCGGGGGCTTGCCCCCCACTAGGGGTTGTGACCTGGGAAGGTTTGTGACCTGGGAAGGGGGTCCGGGGGCTTGTCCAAGGCTTGGGGTTGTGACCTGGGAACTACTAGGTTAGGTTAGGTGGGTTTGTTAGGTTCTGTACCCTTTTATATATTGTGTAAAGGGTATATAGAAAATATGCTTTAAAATACATTTTTATTCAATGAATTTATTAAAAAATAATGTATTTTAATAAAAACAACTATTATTTATCGATTTCTAAGGACTTGCTGTGATATTGTAGGGGTCATAGATAAATATATCAAAATGTTTGGGTTTTACAACTATAATTTAATCAAATGTTCTGTACATTTCTATAATTTCACCAAATATATACACTATGAAGACTTATTTGACCATCTTTCAGATTTTGTTTCAAATTATCGAAGAATAATTTATACTTTCAGACAACTGGTGGTAAAATTAATATACCAAAGAGGAAATAAAGTTAAATTTAAATCAATGTTTCTATTCCCGAAGGACAGCTATGGCTTCACCCCCCCCCCCCCCCCCCCCCCGACACACAGGGCACGCCTACCTTATACCTAACTTGACTCTTTTCGTCCAAGCTAATCTATATGAATAATTAACCGTGAAATCTAATTAACAATGGCTAAATAACTTATGACTTTTGCACTGACTTGACAAACATCTTTGACCAATTGAGGCAAATTTAAATAAGAGGCGGCAGCTTCGAGCTGTCACAATTTCTTACAAAGATTTTGAAATAACTTACGTTATGTTATCTTTAGCAGGGATGTAAGTGACACAATATGTTGTATCCTTTAAAATGGAGACACTATGGGTCCTAGATCCTACGTGTCTAATTCCTAAGGGCGTCTGGAGAGGTAACCACATGTGACAGGAGACGGGCTGGAAGGCATTGTTGCCAGATGGTTTAGTGCAAAAATCCCCAAAACTCACGATAAAAAATGCCCATTTCCATAAATATATTTTTCTTCTGATTATGTAGGCTTTACTCATACAGAAATTACTCACCATACTTCATATAGAATGCAATTAACTAATTGCAACAATATAAAGATATACTAACAAAAATCCCCAAAACTCATGATTAAAAATACCCATTTCCACAAATATATCTATCTTCTGATCATGTAGGCTTTGCTCATAGAGAAATTACTCATCATACTTCATATAGAATGCAATTAACTAATTGCAACAATATAAAGATATACTAGTTTTCGTTTCTTCTTCATAGAAATTTGTACAAAATACTCAAATCTATGGATAAATTCTCATATCTGGTAACACTGCTGGAAGGGCGATGTTTTCCATTTTATCACTATTATTATTAATATTATTAATATTAGCTAAGCTACAACTTTAAAATAGATCTTCCATATAGTTTTTAGAACAAGATGGAGAAAGATATAATGGAAAAGAGGGATAAAAATCCCATAATTTTGTGTAACAGAATTTTGATTTTTTCCTTTTTTGTTTTTTCATGAAGAAAATCAAGAAAAAAATCATCAAAAAAAAGAAAAAGGAAAATCGAAAATCTGTCAGAATTATTCGAATTATAAAGAAGTTTTGATGGTATGATTTTTAATACAATTATTGTCATATTTGAGGAGAAATATGTACGTATTTTTATATATAATTCTGATTTTTGCTAATAAATCAAAAAGCTTTTGATCAAATGACTTGAAACTTTTCCATGATGAAGTTATAATATACGTCTAAAACATATATAGAAATTGTGTATTTTGAATCATTAGAAAAAAATGCAGAACGAAAATTTTTTATCAAAATGAACTTCAAAGCCTAGGTGTTCATAATACTGTAGTTATCATTGATGTAATAAATAAAATGTGGTTTTTTTATGCACAACGAATCAAATAGATCGTATAGGAATAGAGCCGATACATTTCTACTCGCCAACCGATGACAAGCAACTGCTAGTAGCAGTTGCTTCTACTTGCTACTTGCTCGTCATATTCTGTAATTGGATTGCTACGTTAGACGTAAGTTGAAAACCTAATTAAAAACTTAATGATGGAATGATGGTTTGAGAATAACACTAATGAGATAATTAATATCAAAATGAAAGAGTGTAACTATTTGCGAGTTTAATAATAAAGAAATTCTATTGCAAATCATGAACTCGGTTGAGGCACCTTCAGGCCAGCTGTCATGGTGCTGCCATTCGACGCTACCAGACGTACGATATTCCGAAAAAAAAAATATGCTTTGATTAAATACTTGATTTAATTGCCTGGCCTAAAGAAGCTTGGCTTAATTGCCTGGCTTCATAATGCTTTTATTAAATGAGGTAGTGGTGAGGAGGGTCGTGGAAACCTTGCTGGCTTCTGTTTTTCTCAAAAGTGGAAGTTGTGTGTGTGTATATATATATATATATATATATATATATATATATATATATATATATATATATATATATATATATATATATATATATATATATATATATATATATGTGTGTGTGTGTGTGTGTGTGTATATATATATATATATATATATATATATATATATATATATATATATATATATATATATATAATTGTGCATGTAAATAAGAAACAAAATAAGATAGAATAAGGTGTCCGAGTGTAAATTCAAGCAAGAGAACTCTAACCCAAGACAGTGGAAAACCAAGGTAGGCTACATTGTATTATTATCTTTGACTAAATGAAAACTTTAATTTCTGGTGTTGTCAGTAACCAATCAAAATATATTTGAAATTTAAACTTATGTTCAAAGGATTTTTAGGTGTTTATAACTTGCTCTTTAAAGAATTACAAAGGCAGGACAACCCCTTAGAGACTGGCCATATATACACATGATCAGCACTCAAGCCCCTCCACCCATGCTAGGACCAGAGAAGGCCAGACAATGGCTGCTAATGACTCGGCAGGTAGACCCATAGGCTTCCTCAAACCATCCCATCCATAGCTCTCAAAGATGGTGATATATACTAAGTTTAAACAGCTCGTTGGGCCAGATGTTTTAGTATATATAAGAGAGACATTAGTCTCTGCAAGTTTTAGAGTTCCTGGTAAAGAAATCCAGCTAAATTTTACTCCTAAATTTCCTGGTATTTATTAGAAAATACTATCACCAGTAATTCACACTAATTTAACTGTATAGTTAATTTAATTATGAAATTATACTAATTTACTTGGAATATCACTACACTAGCTGGGAGAATTTTTAGATCATAAGTTAATCTACGTGTTTCATCTGTTTAATGTTTGCCTAGAATCCTAGATTATATACTACAGCTTCACACACACACACACACACACACACACACACACACACACACACACACACACACACACACACACACATATATATATATATCTATGATCGTACCCAAAACAGATCATTCCTTTAAATAATTACATTATACTTTATTTGTAACACGAACTAAAGTCATGTGGTTTATTCACCATCTAAGGTCATTATGACAATAGTATATATTGAATGTCCAATATTAGTGTTTTCAGCACCTAGCTCAAACCAGCTAAGAAAATCATTGTCATTCAACCAATGTTTAAATTGATGACATCACTAAAACGTATTTTCTCAATAAAAACACAGATTTAGTCATTAAAATGTATCCTTTTGCTAGATTAGGTTATATAAACATCTTATAAGGCCTATCTCTATATATTTTGCTGATATATATCTTTAATTTCCCATAAAATAATAAATCTTCAGCCACGCCTCTCCCAACTAGACATCGTAGCCAGACACAGTCTATTATTCTTTCGAATTTGACGTATTTATTTAACTTACGGCTTTAATAAGAGCCTTTATTTGTTTATTTAAAGAAGTACTAACTTTTATAAGGTTATTTTTGTAAAATATAATTATCTGAGTCCCAATTCATCTGATATACGTATATGTATTTCCTCCCTCCTAGGTCTGACACGTAATTTCATTCATAAAAATACAGTTCTATGACGTCACATATAACCAACAATCACAGCAGAGGACGAATCAGCCAATGAGACAATAGATATTTCCCGTTAAATACACACACATACATAAGGCGAGAGGGTTCCTCTGGTTTTTGGGCTGTTGTTGGTGAACAAATAAATAGTGGTAAAGCTTTCTGAACTTTTAATGGAATAAAGTAACTGGTTTCTAGAACAGCTCATAAATCGAAGGAACTCTCTCTTTGCGGGATATTCCAGCCCTCTGATTGGCTGTATCTTCTGAGCTGTGATTGGTTATTAACTTTGTTTACAAATGTCCACATAAAAGTTAAACATCGTAGCCAAAACCTAGTTAATTATTTCTTAAAAAAAGACATATTTATTCAGCTTAGAAAATTGAACAAGATTTATTGTCTATTTTATTATGAAATCAATTCTATCATAAGCTTGTTTTTATGAAAAATATAATTTATAAGACCTAATTCATCTGCAATATGCATAGATATTTCCCTCCTACCGAGTCGAATTCATTCATAAAATACTATTGCCTGACGTCACATACAACCACCAATCATAACAGAGGACGTAACAGCCAATAAGAGGCCAGACATTTTCCCGCTCAAAATGCATAAAGCGAGAGGGTTCCTCCAACTTATGAGCTGCTGTTGACCAGAAAGTCAGCTTCACGTGAGTCATTTCGCTCAAACGCTCTAGTTAATGAGGTTTTTTTCATCCTATTTAAGCGTTTTAATGCAAATTTACTGAAATTTGAGCAGGTTTCTCCAACAGCAACTCACAAGTCCCAGGAACTCTTGGTGGTACATTCTAGTGTTCTGATTGGCTGTATCTTCCCCAGTTCTGATTGGTTATTGCCTTGTTTACTACGGTTTCACGCACAAACGAACACACGCATCTAACATCGTAGCCAAAAAAATAGTCAATTATTCCTTCGAATATGACTTATTTATCTAACTTACGGCCTCTAATAAGATTCCTCATTTATTTTATTTTAAAATTAATAGTATTATTAAGATTATTTTTTGTAAAATATAATTTTTCAACCTCTAAATAATCTAAAATACGTATAGCTTTTTTCTTTGGCTTTACGCACAAACGAACACACACACATATATCATCGTAGCCAGAAAGTTAGTCAACTATTCCTTCAAATATGACTTATTTATCTAATTTACGACCTTTAATAAGATTATTTTTTATTTTATTTTAAAATTAATATTATTAATAAGATAATGTTTGTAAATTTTAATTTTTTAAGCTCTCTTAAATCTAAAATACGTATAGGTTTCTCACCCCTAAGTCTTATACGTAACATTCATTCATAAATACGATTGTCTGACGTCACATACAACCGGCCAATGAGACAACAGATATTTCCCGGTATAAATGCATAAGGTGAGAATATTTTGTAATACCATATACGCAAAAAACCGTTATTATTAAACTCTTTTTGTTTAGTTAAAAGACATTTAATTAAAGTATTCTTACATTTATAATGCATACACCCTTCTCCTTTCTGTATTTAAGTAAATACGAGTGTCATGGATAATGACGTCATCAATCAAGAACCAATAACAATAGCTATGATTAATGACGTCATTATTTAGGAACTAATAAAGAGCTCGAAAGTTAATGACGTCATTATGAAAGCAACCAATCACAGCACATATCCTTCCCACGAGACGAGCTTAACACTGTGGCTTATGAAATGCTATTGGGATATTCCCTCGTCCGACCCTCATTTCATGAAGATTTTACTTGGTAGGGATCATTGGTTTTATGCAATGCTGCCATTTGAAGAAATTTTGGTGAAGCAATTTTGTCTAGAGATGCTTTTCGTAGTAAATAAAATAACTCGTTTTGTTTTTTGGACAAGAATGAAAATAGCAATCTGCTGACTCATGGAACCTATTTCAAATATCTTAGAATATAATAATGTATTAAGGAAAGCAAATACATTAATGTATACTGTACTATGAATATATATGTCTTTTATATGATTGTGTGTATATACGTATCAACAAAACTGTTTCCTATTGCACTGAAATAACTAAACTCTTATATATGGCTTATAAATCGATTTTAATGTTCTATTGGTCATATATACATAATATATTTCACATTTAATCGAAATAATAATGATTTTGGTTGATTTTATATTGTTTTACCTTATGTATGGAGATTGAATAATAAGCTTCGCTATGGAATTATGCCAGCCAAAACTAAAACTAGGTCTGACACGTAATTTCATTCATAAAAATAAAGTTCTATGACGTCACATATAACCAACAATCACAGCAGAGGACGAATCAGCCAATGAGACAATAGATATTTCCCGATAATATACACGAGACGAGAGGGTTCCTCTACTCTGTGGACTGCTGTTGACAAACAAATAAATAGTGGTAAAGCTTTTTGAACTTTTAATGGAATAAGTGACTTGGTTTTCTCGAACAGCTCATAAATCGCAGGAACTCTCTCTCTCTCTCTCTCTTGGCGGGATATTCCAGCCCTCTGATTGGCTGTATCTTCTGAGCTGTGATTGGTTGTTACCTGTGTTTACAAATTCCCACATACAAGTTAAACATCGTAGCCAAAACCTAGTTAATTATTTCTTCAAAAAAGACATATTTATTCAGCTTAAGCAATTGAACGAGTTTCATTATCTATTTTATTATTAAATCAATTCAATCATAAGTTTGGTTTTATGAAAAATATAATTTATAAGACCCAATTCATCTGTAATACGTATAGATATTTCACTCCCACCGAGTCGAATTCATTCATAAAATACTATATCCTGACGCCACATACAACCACCAATCACAGCAGAGGACGTATCAACCAATGAGAGGCCAGACATTTTCCCGCTCAAAATGCATAAGGCGAGAGGGTTCCTCCAACTTATGAGCTGCTGTTGACCAGAAAGTCAGCTTCACGTGAGTCATTTCGCTCAAACGCTCTAGTTAATGAGGTTTTTTTCATCCTATTTAAGCGTTTTAATGCAAATTTACTGAAATTTGAGCAGGTTTCTCCAACAGCAACTCACAAGTCCCAGGAACTCTTGGTGGTACATTCTAGTGTTCTGATTGGCTGTATCTTCCCCAGTTCTGATTGGTTATTGCCTTGTTTACTACGGTTTCACGCACAAACGAACACACGCATCTAACATCGTAGCCAAAAAATTAGTCAATTATTCCTTTGAATATGACTTATTTACTTAACTTAAATTCTCTAATAAGATTCTTTATTTATTCTATTTTGAAATTAACAGTATTTATAAGATTATTTTTTGTAAGATTTATTTTTTAAGCTCTAATTAATCTAAAATACATATAGTTTTTTTTACAGCTTCACGCACAAACGAACACACATATATATCATCGTAGCCAGAAAGTTAGTCAACTATTCCTTCGAATATGACTTATTTATATCACTTACGACCTTTGATAAGATTCCTTGTTTATTTGATTTTAAAGTTAATAGTATTACTAAGACTATCTTTTGTAAAATTAGTTTTTTCAAGCTCTAATTAATCTAAAATACGTATAGGTTTCTCACCCCTAAGTCTTATACGTAACATTCATTCATAAATACGAGTGTCTGACGTCACATACAACCAGCCAATGAGACAACAGATATTTCCCGGTATAAATGCATAAGGTGAGAATATTTTGTAATACCATATACGCAAAAAACAGTTATTATTAAACTCTTTTTGTTTAGTTAAAAGACATTTAATTAAAGTATTCTTACATTTATAATGCATACACCCTTTTCCTTTCTGTATTTAAGTAAATACGAGTGTCATGGATAATGACGTCATCAATCAAGAACCAATAACAATAGCTATGAATAATGACGTCATTATTCAAAAACTAATAAAGAGCTCGAAAGTTAATGACGTCATTGTCAAAGCAACCAATCACAGCACATATCCTTCCCACTAGACGAGCTTAACATTGTGGCTTATGAAATGCTATTGGGATATTCCCTCGTCCGACCCTCATTTCATGAAGATATATATTTTACTTGGTAGGGATCAATGGTTTTATGCAATGCTGCCATTTGAAGAAATTTTGGTGAAGCAATTTTGTCTAGAGATGCTTTTCGTAGTAAATAAAATAACTCGTTTTGTTTTTTGGACAAGAATGAAAATAGCAATCTGCTGACTTATGGAACCTATTTCAAATATCTTAGAATATAATAATGTATTAAGGAAAGCAAATACATTAATGTATACTGTACTATGAATATATATGTCTTTTATATGATTGTGTGTATATACGTATCAACACAACTGTTTCCTATTGCACTGAAATAACTAAACTCTTATATATGGCTTATAAATCGATTTTAATGTTCTATTGGTCATATATACATAATATATTTCACATTTAATCGAAATAATAATGATTTTGGTTGATTTTATATTGTTCTACCTTATGTATGGAGATTGAATAATAAGCTTCGCTATGGAATTATGCCAGCCAAAACTAAAACTAGGTCTGACACGTAATTTCATTCATAAAAATAAAGTTCTATGACGTCACATATAACCAACAATCACAGCAGAGGACGAATCAGCCAATGAGACAATAGATATTTCCCGATAATATACACGAGACGAGAGGGTTCCTCTACTCTGTGGACTGCTGTTGACAAACAAATAAATAGTGGTAAAGCTTTTTGAACTTTTAATGGAATAAGTGACTTGGTTTTCTCGAACAGCTCATAAATCGCAGGAACTCTCTCTTGGCGGGATTATCCAGCCCTCTGATTGGCTGTATCTTCTGAGCTGTGATTGGTTGTTACCTGTGTTTACAAATTCCCACATACAAGTTAAACATCGTAGCCAAAACCTAATTAATTATTTCTTCAAAAAAGACATATTTATTCAGCTTAAGCAATTGAACGAGTTTCATTATCTATTTTATTATTAAATTAATTTAATCATAAGTTAGGTTTTATGAAAAATATAATTTATAAGACCCAATTCATCTGTAATACGTATAGATATTTCACTCCCACCGAGTCGAATTCATTCATAAAATACTATATATCCTGACGCCACATACAACCACCAATCACAGCAGAGGACGTATCAACCAATGAGAGGCCAGACATTTTCCCGCTCAAAATGCATAAGGCGAGAGGGTTCCTCCAACTTATGAGCTGCTGTTGACCAGAAAGTCAGCTTATATGAGTCATTTCGCTCAAACGCTCTAGTTAATGAGGTTTTTTTCATCCTATTTAAGCGTTTTAATGCAAATTTACTGAAATTTGAGCAGGTTTCTCCAACAGCAACTCATAAGTCCCAGGAACTCTTGGTGGTACATTCTAGTGTTCTGATTGGCTGTATCTTCCCCAGTTCTGATTGGTTATTGCCTTGTTTACTACGGTTTCACGCACAAACGAACACACCTACATAACATCGTAGCCAAACGAACAGTCAATTACTCCTTCAAATATGACTCATTTATCTAACTTAAGGCCTCTAATAAGATTCCTCATTTATTTTATTTCAAAATTAATAGTATTATTAAGATTATTTTTGTAAAATATATTTTTTCAACCTCTAAATAATCTAAAATACGTATAGCTTTTTTCTTTGGCTTTACGCACAAACGAACACACACACATATATCATCGTAGCCAGAAAGTTAGTCAACTATTCCTTCAAATATGACTTATTTATCTAATTTACGACCTTTAATAAGATTATTTTTTGTTTCATTTTAAAATTAATATTATTAATAAGATAATGTTTGTAAAGTTTAATTTTTTAAGCTCTTTTAAATCTAAAATACGTATAGGTTTTCACCCCTAAGTCTTATACGTAACATTCATTCATAAATACGATTGTCTGACGTCACATACAACCGGCCAATGAGACAACAGATATTTCCCGGTATAAATGCATAAGGCGAGAATATTTTGTAATACCATATACGCAAAAAACAGTAATTATTAAACTCCTTTTGTTCAATTAAAAGACATTCAATCAAAGTATTCTTACATTTATAATGCATATACCCTTCTCCTTTCTGTATTTAAGTAAATACAACGAGTGTTAAGGATAATGACGTCATCAATCGAGAACCAATAAAAATCTCTATGATTAATGACGTCATTATTCAAGAACTAATAAAGAGCTCGTAAGGTAATGACGTCATTATCCAAGCAACCAATCACAGCACATATCCTTCCCACTAGACGAGCTTAACACTGTGGCTTATGAAATGCTATTGGGATATTCCTTTATCAGACCCTCATTTCATGAAGATATATTTTACTTGGTAGGGATCATTGGTTTTATGCAATGCTGCCATTTGAAGAAATTTTGGTGAAGCAATTTTGTCTAGAGATGCTTTTCGTAGTAAATAAAATAACTCGTTTTGTTTTTTGGACAAGAATGAAAATAGCAATCTGCTGACTCATGGAACCTATTTCAAATATCTTAGAATATAATAATGTATTAAGGAAAGCAAATACATTAATGTATACTGTACTATGAATATATATGTCTTTTATATGATTGTGTGTATATACGTATCAACAAAACTGTTTCCTATTGCACTGAAATAACTAAACTCTTATATATGGCTTATAAATCGATTTTAATGTTCTATTGGTCATATATACATAATATATTTCACATTTAATCGAAATAATAATGATTTTGGTTGATTTTATATTGTTTTACCTTATGTATGGAGATTGAATAATAAGCTTCGCTATGGAATTATGCCAGCCAAAACTAAAACTAGGTCTGACACGTAATTTCATTCATAAAAATAAAGTTCTATGACGTCACATATAACCAACAATCACAGCAGAGGACGAATCAGCCAATGAGACAATAGATATTTCCCGATAACATACACGAGACGAGAGGGTTCCTCTACTCTGTGGACTGCTGTTGACAAACAAATAAATAGTGGTAAAGCTTTTTGAACTTTTAATGGAATAAGTGACTTGGTTTTCTCGAACAGCTCATAAATCGCAGGAACTCTCTCTCTCTCTCTCTCTTGGCGGGATATTCCAGCCCTCTGATTGGCTGTATCTTCTGAGCTGTGATTGGTTGTTACCTGTGTTTACAAATTTCCACATACAAGTTAAACATCGTAGCCAAAACCTAATTAATTATTTCTTCAAAAAAGACATATTTATTCAGCTTAAGCAATTGAACGAGTTTCATTATCTATTTTATTATTAAATCAATTCAATCATAAGTTTGGTTTTATGAAAAATATAATTTATAAGACCCAATTCATCTGTAATACGTATAGATATTTCACTCCCACCGAGTCGAATTCATTCATAAAATACTATTGCCTGACGTCACATACAACTACCAATCACAGCAGAGGACGTATCAGCCAATGAGAGGCCAGACATTTTCCCGCTCAAAATGCATAAGGCGAGAGGGTTCCTCCAACTTATGAGCTGCTGTTGACCAGAAAGTCAGCTTCACGTGAGTCATTTCGCTCAAACGCTCTAGTTAATGAGGTTTTTTTCATCCTATTTAAGCGTTTTAATGCAAATTTACTGAAATTTGAGCAGGTTTCTCCAACAGCAACTCATAAGTCCCAGGAACTCTTGGTGGTACATTCTAGTGTTCTGATTGGCTGTATCTTCCCCAGTTCTGATTGGTTATTGCCTTGTTTACTACGGTTTCACGCACAAACGAACACACGCATCTGACATCGTAGCCAAAAAAATTGTCAATTATTCCTTCGAATATGACTTATTTATCTAACTTACGGCCTCTAATAAGATTCCTCATTTATTTTATTTTAAAATTAATAGTATTATTAAGATTATTTTTTGTAAAATATAATTTTTCAACCTCTAAATAATCTAAAATACGTATAGCTTTTTTCTTTGGCTTTACGCACAAACGAACACACACACATATATCATCGTAGCCAGAAAGTTAGTCAACTATTCCTTCAAATATGACTTATTTATCTAATTTACGACCTTTAATAAGATTATTTTTTGTTTCATTTTAAAATTAATATTATTAATAAGATAATGTTTGTAAAGTTTAATTTTTTAAGCTCTATTAAATCTAAAATACGTATAGGTTTTTCACCCCTAAGTCTTATACGTAACATTCATTCATAAATACGATTGTCTGACGTCACATACAACCGGCCAATGAGACAACAGATATTTCCCGGTATAAATGCATAAGGCGAGAATATTTTGTAATACCATATACGCAAAAAACAGTAGTTATTAAACTCTATTTGTTTAATTAAAAGACATTCAATCAAAGTATTCTTACATTTATAATGCATACACCCTTCTCCTTTCTGTATTTAAGTAAATACGAGTGTCAAGGATAATGACGTCATCAATCAAGAACCAATAACAATAGCTATGAATAATGACGTCATTATTCAAGAACTAATAAAGAGCTCGAAAGTTAATGACGTCATTGTCAAAGCAACCAATCACAGCACATATCCTTCCCACTAGACGAGCTTAACATTGTGGCTTATGAAATGCTATTGGGATATTCCTTTATCAGACCCTTATTTCATGAAAGATATATTTTACTTGGTAAGGATTAATGGTTTTATGCAATGCTGCCATTTGAAGAAATTCTGGTGAAGCAATTTTGTCTCGAGACGCTTTTCGTAGTAAATAAAATAACTCGTTTTGTTTTTTGGACAAGAATGAAAATAGCAATCTGCTGACTCATGGAACCTATTTCAAATATCTTAGAATATAATAATGTATTATGGAAAGCAAATACATTAATGTATACTGTACTATGAATATATATGTCTTTTATATGATTGTGTGTATATACGTATCAACACAACTGTTTCCTATTGCACTGAAATAACTAAACTCTTATATATGGATTATAAATCGTATTTTAATGTTCTATTGGTCATTTATACATAATATATTGCATATTTAATCGAAATAAATAATGATTTTGGTTGATTTTATATTGTTTTACCTTATGTATGGAGATTGAACAATAAGCTTCGTTATAGAATTATGCCAGCCAGAACTAAAAAAATAGTAATGTCCTGTATATGGGAATAATATAATATAGCATACATTTATCAAAATGTTATAATAATGTAATAATTGTAATATAATATATTTTAATTAGTATCTAAAATAACCAATTTTATCATATTAAGGTAATAAAGTAATTATAATATACTGTAAACTGCAATACAATACACAAAATGGCCGTTGTTGGCTGGCCCAAATAATGCCAGCATATGTATTAACATTTTATATTTCGTACTGTATTTTCAAATAACGAGGCACAAAACAAATTAAAATAGAACTAAAATTTATATATAATACTTTTAAAAAGTATGAAAACTCTCATAAATCATAAATAAGTATTTAAAAAATGAAAAATAAATTAAAAAATTGGAACCATTTCACTTTTCTTCCCGGTATTCCCTCCCGGGATGAATGTAAACAAAACAACGTTTAATCCGTATTCGAAAAAAAAGTATATTTTAACCAACAGTGTCTATTTTACGGAAGAAATTTATACGTAAGATTGATGTTCATGTTTTTTAAAAGTTTATAAAACATATATTAAGTTTATAAACTTAATATCGTGGATTTTAGTTGAATCCTGGACCCAAAGGTCTTGTCCCGATTACGATCAATTAAGCTTCGGCCCCAAAAAGGAATTATTAACAATTTGCTGTGAGTAAAACATTTTAGTCTTTTCTCTATAAATATATAATTTATATTGAACATTCAATCGTACTTTCGCAGAGCGAAGCTATTAGTTCAGGCTTGATTGAAAATAGGGAAGTAGGTAATAACCATCAGTTTGCATGGCATACCTTAAGTTACAGGTCAACTCACCGGCCTATAGGAGTCATTGCTATTAGGTGTAAGTTTAACCCCATAGCAGACCTGGTAAAATTATATTTCACAAAGTGTTTATTTGCCTTGAAAATGTCTAATTTTCGAAAATAACGGACGTTTTTCTATGAGAAACATGTTTTTTTTAGTAGATAAGTTTGTCCCGTCCATAACTATAATATAACCTCTGATCAAAGGGCCAGACTGTGTCAGTAATGAAAATGGTAATTATTAGGGTATTTGTATGATAGCGGCCACCTGTATATAAAGGGGTTCGCAGGGTGGCGTCAGCCCCCCCCCCCCCTTAGGTAAGTAGGTAAGGACACGGCCAGGGGGGAAAGTTTAGGTTAGTTGATGTCCAGGTAATTTTGTATTGTATTATAGGGTGAGATTTCGAACAGAAAATATATGTATTCCTATAGTAAATAAACGTGATTTAACCGAATTTGATGTTCAATTCAATCGGAAACAAACAGATCAACCAATTCAGATAATTTTAATCTGCCGAATTGGTTGATGTTATTACGGATGTACTGAAGGTGAAAACGGGTTAGATGACGTTATTTCCTACAGGAAAACATATATTTTCTGTTAAAATGGTTGAATATAATCACTGATGTCATATATGATGTGTTAAAATATTTAAATATAAGCATTTCTTCAAAGGTGTCACTTCTCTTAAACGAATGTACTGCGAACGATAACATTAGCAACGTTACCAATAATACACAGTGTTACCAACGTTGACGCATAGTACACAGAGTTACCAGCGGCACGATGACATTACTAACGATAGCAATGTTAGATATTTCCATATGTATTTTAAATAATTTCTCCATATAAGTTTTACTTAATATATAAATAGTACAAAAAGGCCACAGAACCTAACAAACCCACCTAACCTATCCTAGTAGTATGACAGGTCACACACCTCAGGTATTTACTGAAAACGGTAAAATTCTCCACTTACCTTTACGAAGAAGACGCCGAAACTTGCGGGTCACGGGAGTCTTCCATGGGGGTAGACGACTTTTTCCCAAAAATGTACCTTTATAGGAAGTAACGGTATAACCACAACGACGTTTCTTTTTGGTTTTAGGTATGGTGGATTAGATATTGCAATAAAACACGTGAATATCTTTCCTGTAAGATAGGGGGGAACGACACTTGGGGCACTGCAAGCGTTGAGGAATTACATTGTGTGTTTTCAGGAAAATATCAACATTGGCCGAAGAATCATAAAAATCACCATGGAATTTAGCAAATGCTTTTAGCTATGGAATACTGCAGCCGTTACAAGTATCTATAATTTCCTCCATCGTAAAATACGAAAAAATGAATCTCACTCGAAATGACGGACACCTGACTAGTTCAAAGGTTACAGAAAAGAGCTTTGTGGAAGAGGAATGAACAGTCCACTTGAAGAGACAAAGGAAGGGGGTAGGGAAATATCAGTTGTCAACCCCCTTGTGTAAACATTGAATACGTATCGGTTCCTGATTGGTTAACAGAAAAATAAGGGAGTCTAGAGGGTAAACATAAATGAACTGGGTAGGAAAACTAGTCCAGGGAAAGTATTTATGTGAAACTGGGGAGTGAAAAGGAAATAAAAACAATATAGGAAGGTAAAATGGAATGAATGATAAATAATATTGAAAGGAAATATAAAATGAGATGGTTTTACCATGAATGAACTGGATAGGGATACTAGTCCAGAGGAAGAATTTATGTGAAACTGGGTAGTGAAAAGGAAATAACAAAAGAAATAAACCCAATTTAGGAAGATAAAATAGAATGAATGATAAATAATATTGAATGGGAATATAAAATGAGATGATTTTAAAAGGAATAGGATAATAAAACGAGTAATAAAATGGGGAAAAGCTTCTGCGCAGGGCGAAACTGGAATGCACAAACGAACGAACGTACGGGTGCCAATGTTAGCATGGAATGTTAACATTTGATCTACATCAGACGTTGGCAGCACTGGTTACTGTATTTTTTCATGACACAGTCTTTGCAACGGTGTCTCCAAAGTTTATCCAGATATACTGTTTTGTATTTTCCTCCGATTATTATAATTTCAAGAAGGTAATGTATAGAGAAGAAGAGGCTTGTTTTACGTTTATATATTGATTCCCCAGTATGTTTTCCCCACCCAAAACCCCGAGTTCCCACTGGGGGTCCCCCATTATCGGAGGATATAGATGTACAGTATATATATTTCTGAAACTATTCATTTGCGACGGGAACGAGTGTCATTTTCGAAGAGAGCGTAATTTTTTATATGAGAAAAAGTAGTTGTTTTCCTAGGTTACATTGCCCTGTAATACACTACAATGAAACCGATGTCCATTTTTAATCCACTTGGGAGGAATTGGCCGCTGAAATAACAAAGGCTCCTAATTATTTACTGTAGCGCAATGTTCCTAACTGGTTATGCAACCTGTCAAAAATGACGGCTTAATATTTAGGTAGGTAATGCATACGCATGCACCCCTCTTATCACCAGGGTATGGCTTCTTCCTCTCCTATTACCAGAGGGACAGGGAGAGGTTAGCGCCACTGGTATGCGTATATATAAACAAGAGAGGCAGCCATCTTTATTCTTGTCAGAAACTGGTCTCGGAGTGTATTATTATTATTATTATTATTACTTGCTAAGCTACAACCCTAGTTGGAAAAGCAGGATGCTATAAGCCCAGGGGCTCCAACAGGGAAAATAGCCCAGTGAGGAAAAGAAACAAGGAAAAAGTAAATATAAACTAAATAAACTTTAACAAAACAAGTGGAAAGGAAATTAGATAGAATAGTGTGCCCAAGTGTACCCTCAAGCAAGAGAACTCTAACCCAAGACAGTGGAAGACCATGGTACAGAGGCTATGGCACTACCCAGGACTAGAGAACAATGATTTGATTTTGGAGTGTCCTTCTCCTAGAAGAGCTGCTTACCATAGCTAAAGAGTCTCTTCTACCCTTATCAAGAGGAAAGTGGCCACTGAACAATTACAGTGCAGTAGTTAACGCCTTTGGTGAATAAGAATTGTTTGGTAATCTCAGTGTTGTCAGGTGTATGAGGACAGAGGAGAATTTGGAAAGAATAGGCCAGACTATTCGGTGTGCATGGGCAAAGGGAAAGTGAACCGTAACCAGTGAGAATGACCAAATGTAGTACTGTCTGGCCAGTCAAAGCGACCCCATAACTCGCTAGCGGTATGTATGATAGCGGCCATCTGTATATTATATTATGGCTAACTTAGAATACAGCAGTGTGAGTAGGGTCGCAGAGGGGGCGTTAGCCCCCTGTTAGGTAAGTAGGTAAGGACACGTCTTGTAGGTTAGGTTAGGGGGTAAAGTTTAGGTTAGTTGATGTCCATTTTTAATCCACACAGGATGAACTGGCCTCTGATATGCAAAGTCTCCCTGGTCTCCTGACTTGGGGAGTACAAATAAAGAAATTAACTGTCTGTAAATCAATATATAGTTTAGGGAATGAAATATTCATATAACAACGGAATATATTCTCTATTGAATTACAGATATAAAACTTTTGGGTATTGACAAGATGTTTATGGGTGTTTACAGCTTTTATTATTCTCAGATTAAGTGAATTGAGGTCCCTAAAATGATGAGGAACTGCCTGAAATAGTTTTTTTTTTATAGTAAACCTTTGTGTTTGTTCCTTAACATAACGCAAACTTTCTACTGTTGATGATATTAACCCTTTTACCCATAGGGTATTTGGAACTTTCCAACCCTTAACCCCAGGGTTTTTTTTTCTTTTTTTCAAGCTCATTTTGCTATATATATTTTTTGAATTGCTCTAACAGCCTTAATTTTTGTCATAGAGAGGTCAGGTTGGTCTCATTCTTTTGGAAAATGCCTGAAGTTTCTCAAAAAGTTTTCAAAAATATGCAAAAATAATTTAAATAGCAATTTTTTGCAAGGACGTACCAGTACGTCCATGGGGGTAAAGGGATGAGTTTTGTGAAATGTACCATTATGTCCTTTGGGGGTAAAAGGGTTATGAGCAAAGCTTGAATGTCTGTTTAGGCTTTAAGTGAGGTAGTTGTAGGAGCCACCCACCCGCCAAGCAGTGTAAGCTTCTTCACTTTGTTTCTGCCCGTTGGAGAGTACGAACATAGAAGGTCCTTTATACAAACTTTCGAGATGCAAGCGCAAATTCAGCTGATATAATTAATCCCAGATATTGTATCAAAAGCTCATAGTGAAATATTGTAATAAAACAAATATTATATAATTTTGTTCTCTGGTCTTGGGTAGTGCTATAGCCTCTGTACCATGGTCTTCCACTGTCTTGGATTAGAGATCTCTTGCTTGAGGGTACACTCGGGCACAGTTCTATCTTATTTCTCTTTCTCTTGTTTTGTTAAAGTTTTTTTTTAGTTTATATAGGAAATATTTATTTTAATGTTGTTACTGTTCTTTTATAGCATATCCTGCTTTTCCAACTAGGGTTGTAGCTTAGCAGGTAATAATGATAATAATAATTATCGGATGTCATGTTGGGACAAGAGATACACGGTGGTGGAGGCACGTGGTTTATTGCGTCCAAAGGTACAGACTGTTCCCAGTTGCTCTCTGCAACCGGCACACTCACTTGGCGCCTGCCTGCCATGGGAAAATATATCGTACTTATGCAGGTACCCCATCATCCCCCCATGAGATTAATACATGGGTATACATGGAGAGGCAATGATAAAAAATAATACATGGATATACATGAATTAAATTGGATGCATATGCAAGAATAAGGAGACAAATTCATAGCTGTCGATAGTGTAAAATGCAGTGTGTAGGTAATACATCTTCGTAAAATGATATGAGGAGCGGATGCAATAGAAATATAAGCAGATGCTGTTGTAATGTACGTGATTACATGAAAGAAGGTATGTGATAGTTAACGATGTCACATGTAGTCATTCATCCACGCTGGCCTTCTGGTGCACCGTGATGGGCATGGCTCCCGTACTGATTGTGGGCTGGGCTTAGGGTGACTGACCGGTGGCTGCTCGGGCGTAGGCGGAGCTGGATGCGTAGCTGGTGTGGCCCGCCCTGGCTGGGGCCCCGATGATGTGAGTCGCAGGTGCTTCCTGTTACGGAGGGAGAGGCGCCCGCTGCCGTCAAGTCTGACTAGGTATTGTCGGTATGGGAGCGTTTCCGCCACAGTAATGGTACGGTCCCACAGCTTAGTAGCCTGATATTGCACTCTCACTTGGGAGCCCGGGTTGATAACTGGAAGCTTTCTGGAGGGTCCGTTCTCGGTGAGGGCAGCACCGCTGTCAGCCATCTGACGTTCTCTTTGCCGGAGGGTTGCCCCCGCAGTGTTTGTCTACTGTGAGGTGCCAGCTGGCCGTAGGTACGCCGTCTCAGAGCTGCCTGCCCGCTGCCATCTGGACGAGTGACTTATTTATTCCGCGGTGGGGGATGTTGAGGTACTGTAACATAGCCATAGAAACTTGTCCGTGTCGAGGCTTCCACCGCTGCCCGTGTTGGCCATTATTATCCGCTTCCCGACCTTGACTGCGGCCTCTGCCCTGCTAATGGACTGCGGGTACCGGGCGGATGATAGCCACACGGACATGCCTCATAACTTGAAAAATTCCCCCATTTCCTTGCTTGCCAGATTTGTGCCACCGCCCATGGAGATTTGCTCCCCCCCCTCGTGGCGAAGTAGCGACGTAGCTGGGTCTTGATGTGAAAGGAGGAGGTACCGTGGGAGAAGTGGACCAGCTCCAGCCAACCTGTCGGCGTAGGTCATGTACGAATGTCCGTCGTGCTGGAACATATCCGCTACCGTCATCTGGTGGGATGGTGTGTGTACGTCGCATTCTTCGCACGAGGATCGGTGATACTGTAGGTCCCCCTCGAGTCCAGGCCAGTACACCGTCTGGCGCGCTCATCGTTGCATCGAGTCCAGTCCTTGGTGCCCTGCGTGTAGGTTGGCTGCCACCTGCTGACGGAGAGGTTCCTGGATAGCTAGGCGGACGTTGCCCTGTTCGAATGTGTATGTCACTAAGTCTTGGATAACGGCCAGCCTCTCCCTGACACCGTAGAAGGGCCGAAGGCATGCAACTTCCTGGGACTTCCTGTTGGCCCAGTCCCCGGCCACGACCCTGGGCATGAACAGCTGATACACGGGGTCGCTGACAGCGGCGTGCCTGATACTCGCCTTGTCTACGACGCAGCTGTTGTGCTCTACTGCTGCCAAGACGGCGGCCGCTATGGCGTCGTTGTGGTCTTTGTTGAGGTCCACGTTGTGGGCGCTGGGATCGGCTTTCAAGGCGGGGTATCGTGACAGGAAGTCTGCTGCACTGTTACGCTTCCCTAGCAGACACTTACCTGAATCGGTACTGTAGGGTTCTCTCCTTCAGCCTTAAGAGACGGGGGTTGGAGATTTCCGTGAGGGCCCGATCTCCTGGCAACTTGGTTAATGGGCGGTGGTCCGTCACAACGGTGAAGTTGGGGCACCCCAGCAAGAACAGCCTCGCCTTCTGGAGACACCAGGCTACCGCGAGGGCCTCCCCCTCCACGGTAGCGTAGCCAGCTTCGGTGGCGGTGAGATGGCGGCTGCCGCATAGTGCCATGCGCCACCCGCCCGTGCAGCAAAAGGGCGGGGTGGCGGAGCTGCCGGCGCAATACTGCTGAAGGATTACAAACCCTATGCTCTCTTTGCTCCAGTCGGTGATCGCTGCTGTGGGGTGGCTCCTGTCTTAGTAGGCCAACCCGTCCTTTGCTAATTGGCAGATCAAGTCCCGGGCGTGATGGAATTTGGTGCGGAGTGCCTCGTCCCAGTACACTAACTTCCCGGTTGGTTTCTTGAGGAGCTCCCTGAATGGGTTCATGATGGGGGCTGTTGCGAGGAAGGGCGCCAGCTGGTTGACGAATCCGTACCAAGCCCTTATGTCGGTGATAGAGGGATGACGTGGCATCGGGAAGTTCTTGATTGCCGCCAAACGTTCCTCTGTTGGCTTGTAGGCCTCCCAGCCCAAGTTGAAGCCCACAAAGTCAACTTCTCTTCTTGCGAACTGGAATTTCTCTGGCTTCAGGGTGACACCCTTAGCTGCGCATGTTTCAAGGAAGTTGTAGGCGTGCCAGAAAGCTCCTTCGATGCTGTCATCGTAGAGCAGAATGTCGTCTACGCACTTATATTTCCTCTGGATGTCCTGGATGGCGTCGTCGAATCATCGAGTATACGCATCGCCGGCGGAGCAATGCCCCATGGGTGTACGACGGTAACGAAATCTCCCACAGGGGTTAATGAATGGGGTTAGGTCGCGACTTTCTTCGTTTAGCTCCACCTGGTGGTATCCCCAGTACGCGTCCACCACGGTCTTGAATGTGTGCTTAGGTACCCCGGACACCATGTCGAATGGGGTGGGGGTGTGGTGTGTCTCACGCAGGCAGGATGCGTTGAGGTGCTGGTAGTCGACTATACGGCGTGGCTGTCCTGTCTTCTTCGGGCACACCATTCGGTTGGCTGCCCGGCAGGTACCGGCTCTTTGACGCCACGGGCGACATCCTCTTCGAGCTGGGCCTTCACTTCCTCTTCCCAGTGTTTTGGCACCAATGCTGGGGTGTGGCATGCGTAAGGTGTGGCTCCTGGGAGCAGGTGGCTGTGGTGTGGTTCCCTCTGCATCACTGGCAGTGGCTTCCTGGCTGTGTTAAATGTCGTTGTGGCGAAATGTTGCAGGAGCCAGGCTTCCAACCTGGCTGCATGTTCCTCCTTGGGCGGAAGGGGCACCTCAGCGGGTCGGGGTGGTACCTGGGCGTCCCGTTTGGCCGTGCCATCGAACAGGCTCACGTGTGCTACTGCGGAGTAGGGGTGGGGGAACTCCTTGGGTACCAGCATCAAATCCCTGCAGGCGTCCAGCGACAGGAAGAGGTGCTGTGCTGACTGCACGAAGTACACGTCCTGCTCCGTGGTGCGGCCTTGCAAGGTGACGTGGCACACAGCAGATCCAAGGCACTTCAGGGGGAGGTTTGCCACATCCCCCAAGCCGGCATGGGGTGTAGGGGCTGTTGGGCGAACTTGGAGGTGCGACAGCAGAGAGGGGCCCGCCACACATACATGTGCCCCGGTGTCCGCCACGGCGGCGACAGGCACTCGTACTCCTGTGTCAGTGTGGACGACTGTCACCTCCACTACTGGTTGGCAGGCTAGGTTGGCGCCCGCAGCAAGCACAGCGCTAGACACAGCAGTAGACAAGTCTGTCGGGGATCCTGTTGATTTTGCATGTGATTTTCTGCAGCATTTGTAGTAGTGGCCCTGCTTGCGGCACCCGCTGCATATGGCGGACTTAGCGGGGCATGAGGCTCTGCCAGAGGCGTGGCGGCCGCCGCAGTTCCCGCAGGGAGGGGGTGGGGACCCTTACCTATGCCAGCGACGGTTACATTCGGATGATCTGCCTCGGGTGTCTCGCTGCCAGCCGCGCAAGCAGTTTCCCTCTAATTGCATTGGCGCGCAGCGGCGTCGACGCGGGCCGCCTCGTAAGCATAGCACCTGGCCCTAAGGGCACTAACGCTATTGATGTCGTTGCTACATTGATACACATGTCGAATCATAGCCTCATCACTTAGGCCCACCATTACACTGACACTGAGGGCACTGGAAATCGGTGGCCTTTTGGGAACACTTTAAAAAATAATCATTAACACTTTCTCCTGGGCCTTGTACTTTTTGCATTGAAAAACTCCGACCATAACACAGCACGGTTTGTAGAGCGTAACACAATATCACAAATATAATCCATGGCTTCGGTAGCGGTGAGGTTGCTCCATTCCTGTGAGGTGAATCTGGCATCCAGCGCTCGTTGCAGAGGGGGCGTGAAGTATAGTCTGATGTGGTGGACGACCTCGTGGGGCGGTAGTCTGCACAATTCGATCCAGCATTCCATCGACCTCCTCCAGGACCTGAATGTGGCGGGCTTCAGCTCAATTTCACACTTCTCCGGGGCTGCAGACGCAGGGACACGCGGTGCAGGGGTAGCATGTGTCGTAAGCCATTCGCAGAGGGCGTTGATCATTTGTTGCTATGCCACCATGGCCTGCCTGGCTTCTTGCAGGGCAGGGACGAGCCCACGGGGGACGACGGGACGTGCGGCCCGTGGGGTGGACTGCGCTGAGCGGCGCTGGAAGGGCATGCTGAGGGTCACGGAGGTCCTTGAGAATCACTGCGCCATATTGGATGTCAAGGCGGGACAAGAGATACACGGTGGTGGAGGCATGTGGTTTATTGCGTCCTAAGGTACAGACTGTTCCCAGTTGCTCTCTGCAACCGGCACACTCACTTGGCGCCTGCCCGCCATGGGAAAACATATCGTACTTTTGCAGGTACTCCATCAGTTTATGTAGGAAATATTTATTTTAATGTTGCTACTGTTCTTTAGATATTCTACTTTTCCTTGTTTCCTTTCCTCACTGGGTTACTTTCCCTGTTGGAGCCCCTGGGCTTATAGCATATCCTGCTTTTCCAACTAGGGTTGTAGCTTAGCAAGTAATAATTGATAATAATAATTTAACGCAGTAAGTAATACGACATTTGCTATATGAAACGGGACTATTTGTCGAATTTTCCAGCTGAAAATTGTTGGCATATGAGTTAGGTTCAAATAGCTTCTTGGAACCTATTAAGTTTGTAAGTTGCGGACTTTCTGTACTTCTTGATTTTCTTATCTCGCTATTTTCATCTTTTGCTTTTTCTTTAAGATTGAATAAATTATCTTGCAGACAGTCCTTTACGAGGATTATTAACGGAAGAAGCCAAGTATACACAGTGATTCATGATATATGTACTTGTTTTCTGTGCTACCTGTTGTCATCCAACATAGTTGTTCCTGTTGGGTGGCATGTTTGTCGTTATTCTATCCCTCGAGAGTGTGGCTATTCTAGGAGTCCCACTGTTAAGTGTAATGGAAGAGACGCTGGCATTATTCATTCCTTTAGTGTTTCCCGATCCGGGATGGCACTAAGGACGTATCACATGGCAGGGCTGTTGTGTTCTCTTCCCAGTGACTGGGCCGTCATTTGCCTGCATGTCTCCAGAGAAGAAAAACTTCAATTCTCCCTTGTCTCGTCTTCTCTGAATTTTTGCGACGATCATCCCGATCGGGAACCATGTAATCAAGATCTACATAATCAGAACCACATGATTAGGAAGTTATGCTCGTTCTTCAGTGTATCATTGTCTTTGAGTCACGAGGTAACTAGTTCATCTGTTTTGGTTACCGGTTCATTTTCAGCGCTCTGATTGGACCGAAGAGCAGAAAGGTGTCACTGAAGCACAGGACGACGGATTTGTCAGAGTATTTTGAGACTTTGTCAGATTCCTCTGCATGTTTTCACCTCAGTAGCAGTGCTGTACTAAAAGCCAATCCCTGGGAATGGTTTTCGGTAGGAGGTACATTAGCTCAATCTCTTCTGCTACCAGTGATTGGTCGTACACAAGACTGAGCTCGAACACTGCTGGTCAGGACATGGGCCAGCTGTCCCTTTCATGCCTTAGGACGTTCCCGAGATGTTTTGGTGACGGCATGCTCCTCGACCTAGATCTACCTAAGCTCAGAAACTGAACAGTGGCTAAGTTTTCCCTGACGGCAAGATTTTCCAACTCGAACCACATTAAGCGATGGAACAGGTGATTTCGTAATTGAATCTTAGCACTTATAAAAGCGCTGAGAAGCCACATATGCTCGCACCGTTGTCGGCTAGGATTCTCTTTAACCGAGGACAGGTATTCTATTGTCCCATTTCGTGTCCGGCGAGTTTCTTAGAGGAAATAGATTTTTCGATGAAGCTTCTAAATAATATCATCCAAGAAGACCCATCGATAAGACCTACAATTTCTCTTCCAGTGGGAGAGACAGTGTAGTACTGAAAACCTTACCCTAGGATAAGAGATACTGTACTAGTATGTTCTTGCTTCGTTCGTCAGGTAATGCAGTAGGATACGTATCGGGAACATAATCATCCCCAAGTAGACGAATCGATCGGCACACGCTACATGCTCTCGGGTCCGACGAGAACAAGCACACACTACCAGTAGGAATAAAGGCTGCCGTCTTTCTTGCCTTCAGCACCGGCAGGGTGAAGAAAAAGATTTCCAGGAGCACCATTTTCTCTCATCGGAAAGCCATCAGACGGGCGCATCGTGCATCTACGGAGGGAGCAGAGGTAACTTTCCAAAAAACCCACAAAATCCAAAGTCTAGGTTCTTCATCAGCCTTCAGGAAGAATCTTTCAGCGGCTGGAGTCTGGAAATGACAGACGATCTTCACCATTTGCTATCTTAAGGTGTGTGCACACAGGTTCGTGAATACTTTTACCCTCCTTCCGGAGGTAGCTGCTTAGCAAGTCTGTAGCGAACATAACTCTCTCACAAGACAAGAAGAATCTCGTTTAAGGTAGCAGTCTCACGTAAGTCTAGGAGGAGAGGTATAAATGTCTAGCCCTTTTTCCTCTTTTCTTTCCCTTCACTTGGAGAGTAGCGGTCATGCTGTTACTTGTCGGATCGGACTATGATGCAGGTAAACCTCCCAATGGAGCAACTTACGGGGGGGAGAGTATGGATAGATGGATACGCAAATCCGTTTCTCTCATCCATACTGTGCGTTAACAGACACCATATCCATATGGATAGAATTTTTTTCATAACCTTTTGTCAAGTTTTGGCAGAAACCTGGCTTATCACCTGGGACATCTTTTCCTCAGGTTGTTATGAGGGCGGCAGGGGTTAAACTTTGGCTCCCTTTACCTATGTAAATGCTTTGACATCCCGGGAATCGAACCAACCAGTTTGGTTATAGGGACTTCTTGTCTCCTCGTTATAAGTCTCCGGTTAAAGGACGAAGATTTGTATTTGTGAAGGAACAAATCACTCTTCCCAAATAGACACACCTGAGTCCTTTAACTTTCTTCCTCAACTGCCCTACAAGTTCTAGGTTAAGGTCAAAGTGGCTTCTCTGTAGCCTGTCTGGTGGACAGAGCTTACCCGCCTCCTTACAGTGACTACCCACGTCACTTTATAAATATTGAGAGTCAAGTTCCATCTCCTATTAAAGGACCCAAGTTTGTATAGTTAGGAAAAATACAAATTACGAAAAGAATATCTTGATTTTGATTTTGTTTCTGATGTTATAAAGGCAAACATTGGTTAATTAACCCTTTTACCCCCAAAGGACGTACTGGTACGTTTCACAAAACTCATCCCTTTAACCCCATGGACGTACCGGTACGTCCTTGCAAAAAAATGCTATAAATTTTTTTTTTTCATATTTTTGATAATCTTTTGAAAAAATTCAGGCATTTTCCAAGAGAATGAGACCAACCTGACCTCTCTATGACAAAAATTAAGGCTTTTAGAGCAATTTTTAAAAAATATACTGCAAAATGTGCTGGGGAAAAAATAACCCCTTGGGGGTTAAGGGTTGGAAATTTCCAAAGAGCCTTGGGGTAAAAGGGTTAACTGAAAGTTGAGTATTGAATAATGAATAATTACTTAGAATATTATTCTTTGATAAAAATTAGGTACAGTATTTGCCTCAGAGCACTGCTTAGTATGCTTGCAAGATACTTTAAACACTAATATCTCAACATTATTAGTAGTACTGATTTACGTGTTATTTTTCTTTTGTCTCATTTCAGGTCTCGACGGAAATGAAGCTTTGCGTCAGCAGTATGCAGGAAGTGTCGAAAAATGTAAAGGAAAGGAAATGTCCAGGAGAGAAATTACCAAGGCTCATAGGGCTTAACACTCGATCCTTGAAAAGCACTATGAAGCAGATCGGAACATTCCGATGAAGGAGAAATTTGAAGAGAGAAAGCTGGAACTAAGCAGATGTCGGAAGTTTTAGATCAACAGTATTGTTATGGTAGAGTAGCGCCTCAAGCTCTAGAAATCCTTCCAGTTTAAGCTTGTTTACTTTGAAGAAGATAAGGAAAAGGGACCAGAAAGACTTAGGGAGAGATGGCAAGTTCCACTCTACATTTCTGTAGTAAAGGTAAGAGATTTGAATACCTACGACCAGTAAACTAATAATTCTTTATGTTAAGTATTTATTTCTAGACTGTCAAGTTTCTTAAAAGTGATAATAATGATGAATTCTGTTAGGTCTATTAATTTGTTTTATAGGGTAGTTTATGCAGGAAATCTGCTTTTACAAACATAGTAGGGCCTAGTCAGCATATCTGTTAAACTGAGGCACAGCAGTATCTAGAATTGTAAACGTATTGCCTTAGTTTAACGAACGGTTATTTGCTGGCTGGATATGCTCTCAGATGATGTTTGTGATATTAAGTAATGTAAAAATCTGGCTAAATAATTTTTAAAACTATTTGTTCTTACATGAATACAAAGCATTGTCCCTTAATAGAAAGAATGATTTCAGCTGGAAAGCATCTGGTAAAACTTTTGATAAGGTGATAGTTGTCTCTGGCAAGCGTAAGGTGAGCCCCTCCCTTATTAAAGGCAACTGAGCACTCGCTTTGGTATCGGTTTGTACCGCACGTGTATCGCACACACTCGTACACTGGAAAGGTATTTCTGTTTTTTTGTATATTGTCGTTATCGCTTTCCCCTTGCACTGATAACCTGTTCATGCCTGTGTGTTCTTGAATCATTGTGTTTGAATTATTATGTCGTTCTTGACTGGAACCGGTTGTATGTATACTCTTGATTTGTCCAAATAAAGTTACTGTAGTTGCATTTGATTCATCTCTCAGTCACCTCCTAATGGCTCGCTTGCACATTGGTGACTAGCGGAGCGACCTCTCCCTCCTGCCCCCCCCCCTCAACTGCTATGCCTTACTGTTTTTAGATGCTGCCCACCGAACCTGCCTTTTTGGCACATGCTGCCTCAGTGAAACTACCGCCCTTCACTAGCAGAAAAGCGTTCACCTGGTTCCAGCGTGCTGAAGTCCAGTTTTGTATCAAGGGCGTCATGCACCAAAGCATATTACGTTCTCGCGGCGATCCCTGGGACACTTTCCCGGAAATCTCCAATTGTCTGTGCGAGCAGCACAGCCAGTAACGTACGAAGACCTCAAATCATACCTCCTTCAGCAGTACTGTACTCGCCATCACCGGCCGCCTGCATAGCAAAATTTTTTCAGCTCTCAACAACCATTGGGGGACCAAAAGGCTTCGCTCGCCCTCAGGGAAATGACCAGTATTGGTCGCCTCCAACCTGCCTTAGACGGCTCTCCCCGTGAAGTGAATCCACTTCGTGCCCTTTAGTTACTGCGCCTACCTGAACTTGTACGTGCTGCCATCCCCGAGATCGAAATTTTGCCCATGAATGACCTGATGACCAACGTCGACTCCCTTATGGACAGCAAGTTCGCCACCTTCCAGACCTTTTTTTAACGTCGGAGTGGCGACAAAGCTGCCCACCCCCCAAATATACCACCAACGACCTCTCCATCCACTCACTGATACACATCGGCCGTAGTTATGCTACTACCTCTCCAAATTTGGGGCTGCTGCAAAGAAATGTGCAAATGGTTGTCAATGGCCAAAAAACATGTAAGTAGGCCATCATTGCGGCAGTGGCCTCCCCTGTCCCTAATCTTTTCTTTTTATGTGATGCCGGTACGGGCGTGCGATTTTTGGTAGACCATAGGTGCTTGCCGTTCGCTTCTGCCAAGGGCACAATGTAGTTTGTCTAAGTCTGCTGACATCCACCTGGTAGCTGCCAACGGATCTGCGATATCCACCCAAGGGTAGTCAACGCGGATTCGTACTCCTCGACGCCTGTCCAACCATACCAAGACGACGGGGCCCCCAGTGTTTGCCAGATTCAGACGTCTGGCACCAGATCGTTAGACAGCCGCTAAACAAACGTTCGCTGTAATGGAAGAAATGGGCCTTTACTAAAAGGCCTCCAGTCCATGGTCGTCACCCTTACACATCGTCCTGAAGAAAGATGGCTCTTTGCGTCCGTGTGGGGATTACAGGCGCCTGAACATGCAGCCAGAACCGATTTACTACCCCCTCCCAAACATTGCCGACGTGACCTCTTACTAGTACAAAGCGAAGGTTTTCTCCATGTTTGACCTCCTTAAGGGGTATTATCAGGTGCCCATGAACCCAGAAGACATCCCTAAAACTGCCATCACCACCCCCTTTGGTACATACACCTTCAATTACTTCTGTTTTGGCCTTTGTAATGCTGGGGCCACTTTTCATCTTCTCATGGACAGCATCTTAGGGGACCTCCCCTTCAGTGAATGTTACATGGATGGCATATATGTGTTCTCTTACTCCAAAGAGGAACACTGCCGTCATCTACTTATCGTGTTCGACTGCCTACAGCAGAACGGCCATGTAATTTGGTACGACAAGTGTACCTTTGGTGCCATCGAAGTATTGTTCTTAGGGCACTACATCTCCCCTGAACGAGTCCACCCCTCCCCGAGAAGGTAGCAGCAGTTCAGAATTTCCCTACGTCCTCAACCGTCAAAGCACTGCAAGAATTCTTGGGCATGATCGACTATTATCACAGTTTCCTGCCAGCCATCGCCCCCACTCTTTCCCCCTTTTATGCCTCCTCTAGGGCAAGCCAAAAGACCTGAAGTGGGGTCATCTTCAAGAAGCGGCCTTCTGCAACGCAAAAAATGTCCTATTAGCCGCTGCTGCTCTCACTTTTCCTATGCCACATGCACCTCTCCTTCTCTCCATCGATGCCAGCGATGTCGCTAATAGGTCAGCCCTTGATCAGGTGGTCAGTGGCTCGCCATACCCATTGGCCTTCTTTAGTAGAAAACCGTCCAAGGCGTAATCTGGCTACTCTGCCTTCGACCGTGAATTTCTGGCGGTGTTCTTGGCTGTCTGTCACTTTGGCCACTCTAATTGAATGTTCAATTCTACACAGCTTTATGGAAGTTTTATTCCTGCTGTGACCAGATAGTGGAATGACCTCCCTAATCAGGCAGTTGAATCGGTGACACTTCAGAAGTTCAAACTTGTATCGAATGTTTTGGTCTTGAAAAGGCTGACATGAGTGTCTCTTCATATGACACTTATTTTAATGCTACTGATCTTAAGATATTTTACATTCTTTATTCATTACTTTTCATATAGTTTATGTTCTTATTTCCTTTTCCTCGTTGAGCTATTTTTCCTTCTTGGAACCCCTGGGGTTACATCATCTTAGTTTTCCATCTAGGGTTGTAGCTTAACCCTTTAACCCCCAGGCTATTTGGAAATTTCCAACCGTTAACCCCCATGGGATTATTTTTTTTCAAGCACATTTTGCAGTATAATTTTTTTAAATTGCTCTAACAGCCTTAATTTTTGTCATAGAGAGGTCAGGTTGGTCTGATTCTCTTGGAAAATGCCTGAAGTTTCTCAAAAAATCAAAAAAAATATGCAAAAAAAAAAAATTAGCATTTTTTTGCAAGGACGTACCAGTACGTCCATGGGGGTAAAGGGATGAGTTTTGTGAAACGTACCAGTACGTCCTTTTGGGGGTAAAAGGGTTAATAATAATAATAATAATTATAATAAAATATTAAATTTCCATATCTGCTGTAATAGAGTTGGTTAATATCATTAGCTGTTTCATTTCTTATGATGGAGAAGGTCCAGTTTCACACCAGCGGTGCTCAAGGAACCAAATACTGTACATACTCAGATATTAGAAAACTGAATTTTGGTGCAGTTCTAGTGTGTGGGTATGAATGCTACCCTAATTTAGTCTAATATAAAGCAATTGGTTTGTAGTTGAAAGATTTATATATTAACCCTTTTACCCCCAAAGGATGTACTGGTACGTTTCACAAAAGCCATCCCTTTACCCCCATGGACGTACCGGTACGTCCTTGCAAAAAAATGCTATAAAAATTTTTTTTCATGTTTTTTTTTTAATTGTTTGAGAAAATTCAGGTATTTTCCAAGAAAATGAGACCAACCTGACCTCTCTATGACAAAAATTAAGGCTGTTAGAGCAATTTAAAAAAAATATACTGCAAAATGTGCTGGGAAAAAAATAACCCCTTGGTGGTTAAGGGTTGGAAATTTCCAAATAGCCTGGGGGTAAAAGGGTTAATGTCATTAGCTGTTTCATTTCTAATGATGGCGAGGGTAATTTTCACACCAGCGGTGCTCAAGGAACCAAATACTGTACATACTTGGATATTAGGAGACTGAACTCTGGTGCAGTTCCAGTTTGTGGGTATGAATGCTACCCTAATTTAGTCTAATGTAAAGCAATTGGTTTGTAGTGAAAAAATTATATATTAAGAATAATAAGATTATAAAAAATTTTTTTTTTTTAGCCCATGACTGTTATAAAAAGCTCTTTCTGAGTGGGGATACCTTAATGTTGTGAAAGGGTTTGCGTATCACCATGACGTGCAAAGCTGTGCTATAGTCCATTTCTTTTAGCGATGCATATTTGCACCGACACGCGGCGGTGCCCTTTTAGCTCGGAAAAGTTTCCGGATCGCTGATTGGTTAGAATTATCTTGTCCAACCAATCAGCGATCTGGAAACTTTTCCGAGCTAAAAGGGCACCGCTGCGAGTCGGTGCAAATATGCATCGCTAAAAGAAATGGACTATAGTCAACTAGTCAAAGCTACCTATGGTAGATTGGTTTGCTGTGAGCAATCAGATGCAAATCTCCCACCATCACCAATCCCTTCTGGCCAGCCTGGTGGTGAAAAACTGGCCAAATCCCAGACGTGAATTGACATGACTGAAGCCTATGTCTTGCAGTGGACTAGAATTGGCTGCATTTTTTGTTGTTGTTGTTGTAGCTGTATAAAAAGCAAATGAACCGTAACAGTCAAGCAGATTACATGTCACTGTTTACTTTGCCAAGAGTTTTTATTTCTGTTTTTCACATTATTGAGAAATTTATTAATGCACAGTTTTTATTACGGTGTTTTGAAATGACGAGCTATTAACCCTTTTACCCCCAGGCTCTTTGGAAATTTCCAACCCTTAACCCCTAAGGGGTTATTTTTTCCCCAGCACATTTTGCAGTATATTTTTTTTTAAATTACTCTAACAGCCTTAGTTTTTGTTATAGAGAGGTAAGGTTAGTCTCATTCTCTTGGAAAATGCCTGAATTTTCTCAAAAAAATTATCAAAAATATGAAAAAAGAAATTTTTATAGCATTTTTTTTGCAAGGACGTACCGGTACGTCCATGGGGGTAAAGGGATGAGTTTTGTGAAACGTACCAGTACGTCCTTTGGGGGTAAAAGGGTTAAGTGATATGTTTCACCTCAATATGCTTCATACTGTAACCTATTCAAGTTAGTATAGGAATTTATGGAATGATTAGATTATTTCGATTACTTTCAAACGGTTAATGAAAAAAATTCTAAAATTGTCATTTTCTTTTACAGATTTGACTATAACACAACCACCAAATTCAAGTCTCCAGAAAGGGCAGGAATCTCGTCAAAAGTTTCTCCTCCTCGGAAGGAAGACCCATTTGATGGACGTTTCGAATTTCACCGTTACTTCAAACTCCTACGCTCCTACAGTCTCTTCAAACTTGAATATCTTTTAGAAGACAATTATGGATAAATGCATTTTGGAAGAAGTATCCACAGAACAGGAATTCATCTGCAATGGTCACATGATTTATAAGATTAGCGTCCCTAGCAGTACCAGCCGAACTCGGTTGAGTCCCTTGTCAGGCTGGGAGGAACGTAGAGAGGAGACGTCCCCTTTTGTTTTTTCTTTTGTTTGATGTCGGCTAACCCCCAAAATTGGGGGAAGTGCCTTAGTTACCGATGAAAAATTAGTCTCCTTAGAGTATATTCAACACAAAGCACCTATTCATGCATTCCATATTAAGTAGTCATCCTGGCACTCTGTTCCTCAGGTGTATTAGAATTTTATGCGATTTTTAGGGCTTAGTAGGTATTTTCATAACGTTGTTAATAGGCAGAATACATTTAAGGATTTATGAAAATTTCCATTTAAAAATATTCCTTTTTAAATTTTAAGAATTAAACCAGTCTTAGAAGAAATCCATTTCATCTGAAAGGAGATTTTGTAGAAAATAGATAATGGTTTTTAGTCTCTTCAGCTGTGATAAATGACTTTTGTAAAAATATTTTCACCTGTATAAATAGATAATGTTTTTTCTCTTTTGCTAAAATACTTTTAAATGTATTTTGCCTGTTAATAATTCTAATAGGGTTTGATATTGTACATATACTGCAGAAGTGGTAACACCTCGCTCATTTGAAAAGGTCCCTAAACTTATTTTAAAGTCATGGCCACTGTATCACAGTTATTGGCAACATTGATTTATTAATTTTCTCACTGTTTTCCATACTGTATTTGCTAATGTATGTGTTCACCTATTTTAGTGAAGGTTTTTTGTAAGAGGATGATATCACCTGTGAGGTGTATAGACCAATTGGTAAGGGACCTCTGATAGTGGTTTTAACACGCCCCAGTTACTATACCGATACTATAAGGGTGAGCGAGCTGGGTATATTCCTGCCATTCCATGCAACTTTTTTCTCTGGTATATTTAGCAGTATTTATACCTTAGAAATATGGTATAAGGAGCATTTCACGGAGCGACACAGGTTGAGCCCAGAAATAGATTTTTCCTTCGTCAAAATCCCTTCTATAAGAAGATTGACTATCCATCATAGGTTTATATAAAAAAGTCAAAGTATTCCTCAAGTGATAATTGAATATCTATTTTTGGGTGTCTTTTATTATTATTATTATTATTATTACTTACTAAGCTACAACCCTAGTTGGAAAAGCAGTATGCTATAAGCCCAGGGGCTCCAACAGGGAAAATAGCTCAGTGCGGAAAGGAAAAAAGGAAAATAAAATATTCTAAGAAGAGTAACAACAATAAATATCTCCTATATAAACTATAAAAACTTTAACAAAACAAGAGGAAGAGAAATAAGATAGGAGAGTGTGCTCGAGTGTACCCTCAAGCAAGAGAACTCTAACCCAAGACAGTGAAAGGCCATGGTACAGAGGCTATGGCACTACCCAAGACTAGAGAACAGTGGTTTGATTTTGGAGTGTCCTTCTCCTAGAAGAGCTGCTTACCATAGCTAAAGAGTCTCTTCTACCCTTACCAAGAGGAAAGTGGCACTGAACAATTACAGTGCAGTAACCCCTTGGGTGATGAAGAATTGTTTGGTAATCTGTGTTGTCAGGTGTATGAGGATAGAGGAGAATATGTAAAGAATATGCCAGACTATTCAGTGTGTATGTAGGCAAAGGGAAAATGAACCGTAACCAGAGAGGAGGATCCAATGTAGTACTGTCTGGCCAGTCAAAAGACCCCATAACTCTCTAGCCCATCATTAATGTCTGCTAAAACGTAGAGAGTAGAGGTCCCCTTTTTGTTTTGTTTCTTGTTGTTGTCGGCTACCCCCCAAAATTGGGGGAAGTGCCTTTGGTATATGTATGTAAAACACATTGCAGTCAAAATATCTCTTAGTTTCAGCACAGGTGGTGTTAAGGTACCACCCAGTCTCTAAGCAGCTTGCAATTGTAAAATCGGTTCTAAACACGTTTAAACTAACTAATCAGCACAGAATATATCGGTATAGTTTTTCTCAGAGTATATGCCGATAGTTTAGACACCAGAATTTCTTTGCGTACAAATCTTGTTCTCTTTGATAACGTCTCACAGGATTTTTTTATACAGGAGAGGGGATTCCCAGCCCCCTCGTCCCGTCCCTTTTAGTCGCCTCTTACGACACGCAGGGATAACGTTGGCGCTATTCTAATTGTTTTTATCCCCCCGCGGCCACAGGGTGCATAGAGAGTAGTCCCCTTTTCGTTTTGTTTCTTTGTTGATGTCGGCTACCCCCCAAAATTGGGGGAAGTGCCTTGGTGTATGGATGGACAAATCTTGTTAAGCAAGTTTATATATATTACACAACAGAAATATTATTTGATAATAGCTTGGAAGTCATTCTGATTTATATGATGTGACAGTTTGTAAGTACAGTTATTACATAGCGGTGGTAAGTGTTTCTTCCTCTGGTTTTTAATCTGGCTTCACAGATTGCCAGTACAGGTCCTTAACTTACAAACTTGATTGGTTCCAAAAAGGCTGTTTATCATGTCAGCAAATAGTCGTGTTCTTAGGAAATAGATGTCAGGTTACTGCAAATGTCTTTTTCCTTACTGTATCAAAGGATATTTTGTTTTATTACAGTAATTTCTGTATCTTATTTGTATTAGTTTCAATTAGATTTGTTTGTAACTCCAAAATGTTTGTAAATCGAGGGTTTTTAAGTCGACTTTTTGTCAGTTTGGTACCTTCTCTATCAGGACAAGTCAGAGCACTGCAGTTGTTCAGTACCTTCTTTGTAGAGACTTTAACCCCTTTACCTCCAGGCTATTTGGAACTTTCCAACCCTTAACCCCCAGGCGTTTTTTTTTTTCAAGCACATTTTGCAATATATATTTTTTAAATTGCTCTAACAGCCTTAATTTTTGTCATAGAGAGGTCAGGTTGGTCTTATTCTTTTAGAAAATGCCTGAAGTTTCTCCTAAAGTTATCAAAAATATGCCAAAAAAAATGTAAATAGCAGTTTTTTGCAAGGACGTACCAGTACGTCCATGGGGGTAAAGGGATGAGTTTTGTGAAATGTACCAGTACGTCCATTAGGGGTAAAAGGGTTAAGATCCCCACTGGAATAGAGCCCTAGTCAGATTCCTCCAAAGAGTTCAATCAGTTGAGAAGTGTGCATAGAAGAAAAGGCTTGTAATCAAGATTTCTTTGAAGGTCTTTCATGATTAGTTCATTGGGAGAGAGGTTTGAACGTTGTTGGATGAATTTCTAAGTTTCTAAGTTTCTCGTAAGTTTGTACGTATTCCTGGAAGGAGAACACATTCGTACTTATCTCCCTAAGCAGAAATGAGGGGATTCTTTATTACAGATTACAGTAGTACCTCAGTGTATGAGTTTTAATTCTTCTTCCAAGAGTAAGCTCGTATGTAAAATAATCATATTTTAAAGCATTTTTCCTATAATAAATAAAGAAAATTCACTCATGTATTCCATAAATACACATAAACACTCATTTTTATAGTTGTAATGGAATTGTATGAACAAATTATAACCCATAACATTATAAAGGTTAACATTAAGTGAAATCTTTGCCTTGTAAACCAATACAATGCCTGTAAACTAATTTAAATCTTTGTGCTTGTATACAAATTTGCTTTTACTGTATACTGAATTACTCGTAAACCGAGGTACTACTGTAGCTTCTTTTATCTGTATGATTGTAGGGAGGTGTAGAATCTAAGAAGATCTTCACTATTCGATTTTTAAGCTCATTATATAATATTTCCCATATCTGAAGTACTCTGATGAACAACAAACATGTTTGTGAAGTAAATTTTTATTTCTGTTAGCCCGATGAAATATTGATATACTCATTTAATAGTTATAGAATTTGCATATCTTTAAACCGAGTGCTTCCTTGTCGAATGAGATATTTTCCATGAGAACGTAGCTTCATCTTTAGAAGTTTTGAAGGGGACTTACTAAACTTTTAAAAACTGCATCATAGAGGGATCTCATGCTTGAAATGTTTATCCTTTTATAGTATTTTATACCCAGAGGATAGATTATCTTCAAAGGGGATTTATTGAAGAGTTGTGGGATCCGACAGATTACTAGTACCACCAAATCAAAAGTTATTTCCAACAAGTTTTTTTTTTTTCCGCTAGTAATCCTCTAGCTATTAGGTCAGCCGGACTCTTTGATCAACAACTGATGTCAGTTATAGTTGAGTCAGTGTAACATACAAACCCAGGTTTATTATTAAAATCAAGAGCCATTTCAACAAATCTCACCTATCAAGCACTTAGTAATAACTTGGGATGTTTTTGGTTATGATCGCCCCACTTTGTGTGGGATACAGGCTCTTTGGCTGGCAGCCCATAAAACGTGGGATACATTTAAGGAATTGTGTGGCATTGGCAGTTTGTGAGTACAGTTTTCCAGAGTTTTTTTATTGCATTGATGATACAATGTTTTTTTTCTCTGGTTTTTAATCTGACCTCACAAACTGCCAATGCCACACAATTCCTTAAATTCAGGGTGCTGTAAACTTTTCCAGTATAGTACCTTTCTTGCTGAAGTACAGTTGATAGTCAGGAAGGCTTTGTAAGTGTTTAACATTTTATTCTTAGTGAGAAAGGCTGCAAAAGTATTATTACTAGCCAAGCTACAACCCTAGTTGGGAAAGCAAAATACTATAAACCCAAGGGCTCCAACAGAAAAATATGTAAAACATATGTAGTAGTGGTAAGATCACCATTCCCCTTAATTAGTATACAGACCCTAATCAACTTTGGCTATTGAAAAGGAAATGTTCTTCTGGAACTCTTAGTTATACTTAGGTTTTATCAGGGAGTCTCTTAAGATTTTGTCTCAAGTAACCAGTCGAGAGTCTGAGTTGTCGGCATCAGAGCAGGACTTTCCTCTAATAAGATTTTCATCGATTGAAGTTAATTTTGACAATGTTAAAACTAAACATTTACAGTATATGTGTTTATGTAGATTATTCTTAAGTCTTTTTTGAAGGTTTTTACATCAGTTATGGGCTTAAAACATGTACTCAAGCATGTTTATTGTTAAATTGAAAAGAGATACAGGGAGATATCAGTCAACTCTTCACATACTGTCTTGGCTGTATGATACTTATGCAGTGAGGAAAGGAAACAACGAAAAATGAAATATTTTAAGAACAGTAATAACATTAACATAAATATTGCCTACATAAACTATAAAAGCTTTAACAAAACAAGAGGAAGAGAAATAAGATAGAATAGTGTGCCCGAATGTACTCTCAAGCAAGAGAACCCTGAGAAAGAATGATACTCAGAGTAGTGCAAAGAAGTGTAGGGGTCATTAAGCCTATTAGAAATATAAAAAGAAACAGGTTTGTTTAAAAAAAGATGTACAGTAATCTTGATTGAACGTCGCATGTTGCCTCTCGCTCAAAGTTCTCTGTTTTTCTATAGTGTGAAATGCCCTTTATTCAAAATGCAAAATGTTGAAGCATAGGCCTTTATTATTTGAGGTGGCACAATTTCCATCACATGTTAGATAAGGTTTGTGTTCATGAAACAACAGAATTTTTCATTTAAGATACAGTTACTTTTATCTTGGTTTTATGATTGATTATATAATGTTGCTTTGTATTTGCCTATGATAAGAACAGGTTCAATCAAATATCCAATAGATATGTTCACATGCACTTTAATTAAATTTTGTTGATATTAATATAACAATGTAGAAATGAATAGCAGACATTTTGATAAATTTATGACCTCGGCCACTCCTGCAGTATAGTACAATTTAGTTAATATAGTATATATTTTGTGTAGGTTGAAAAGGTTGTATAATTTCATGCTGACTGTGATATAATTATTGTTAAAGAGAACTTCTTTATATTTTAATAACTTTTTAAAACTTCTTTTGACATAAGTCTGGTATTTTATTGTTTCAAAGGGAGACCCCTTAAGGTTGTCATTGCTTATAGGATAAGTTTTTTATCTTGAATTTAAAGATATTATTACGCATCGTTAGGCCAATTATTTGATGTCTTTACAATTATTTTGGTTTTGTGGATGTTTGAAATTCCTAAGCGAATACTTGCAACAGGTGATTGGTTCCTACAAAACTAGCTGACATACAGCTATAAAAACTCTTAACAAGGGGTAAGCAACTGCCCGTTTGTTAACCAATGGTAGCGGGGAGAAGCACCGTCTCCTTGCTCACTCATACATTTCTTACTCTGATCTCAGCTGTGGTCGAAGATAGTTTCCTTCTTCCACGTAAACTGACTTTAGCTAAACGTTAAAATCTTTCCAGTTTGTCTTTTCAGGTGTAGCTTTTATTGATGGTGTAACTTTCACATTTGACCAGGGACATTGATGTCCCAGGAGGACCCTCCTGCACGCAGGCTTCCCATTGCCTTGAATGTAGGGAAAGACTCAAGGAAGGGGCACGCAAGCTTTTGGCTCGTCCTTCACCATTAACTCACCTGTGGCAACAGCGGCTGGGACACTGGCTTCGTTAGAATGCCTGGTCTGCAACAGTTGTCTTTATAAGTGGTCACTTCAGTGGCAACTGAAGACCTTATGGTTTCAAAACAAGGATCCCAGAGCAAAAGGAAGAATCGAGTTGGTGTGTCTCAGACACGAAGCTTTTCAGTGATGTAGATCGTTTTCCTCCTCCGCCCGAATTGATGCTCCTCATAGGAGAATCAAGAGACGGGTGTGGTACACTCTTATTGCACCCTGTAGTCTCTGAACTATAGTCCGAGTTAGCCCACACAAATGCTACATAAACCTCATGGAGTTGAGGACAACCTTCCTTGTCCTTCAAAATTTTTAACAGCTCCTTTCAAGCCACTCGGTAGTGTTGATGAGTGACAACACTGCTATAGTGGCATATCTAAACAAACAAGGAGGTACTATTTCATGTTAACTTTGCCAGCTGACTTTAGAAGTATTGCGATGAACAGAAGACAGCTCGATATCCCCGTCAGCCGAGTTTAACGTCGTGGCAGACAAATTGAGCAGACAGGCTCAGATTGTAGCTTCCATCGGATAGTGAAAAAAGTTATGACTTTTTGGGGTTTGCTGACAATAGACCTGTTAGCAGCGTCCCTGAACCGGAAGCTTCCGGTTTACTGCTCTCCAGTACCTGATCTGCAGGTGGTCTTTCAAGATGCCTTTCAACATCTGTGGGATTACCTTAGATGATTATGCGTTCCCCCATGCTTCATATTTAGGAGAATCCTCAACAGGGTGAGATTTTCAAGTAACCTATCTATGACATTAATAGCACCGATGTGGCTCCATGCAGAATGGTTTCGGGACCTTCTGCTTCTGACAGAAGTGCCGGGGGAGCTCCCTCCTATACCCGACTGTGATAGGTTGGAGATTAAACCTTCTTAATAATCCAAGACTTTATTAGTATAATTCAAATATACAGTAGAGCCATGAATATAAGCTAATACTACAAACTCCAAAGGAATACTGCCCTTTTGTTCAACAGTAAGGTTTAACTTTATGTAAGATAATTATCATAACAGCTATTTACATGAATAAATAGTCAGGTAGTAAAGGGTACTAAACTGCTTAACGAACAACAACTCGTTACATCTCCCCTTCTTCCAAAAGAAGTTTGCATGTACAGTAAATTAGTTTAATAAATCAATGAAATAACTATATATAAATACCAATGCTGAAAAAAGTCATTAATATAAAAATAAACTTTAATGTACATGTACTATCAATAATCATCTATGCCATAACGCTTAGGTTTACTCTTGAAGCGCGTTGAACGTCTATTTTGGATTTCAGACTCCACTGCTTAACCCTTTTACCCCCAAAGGACGTACTGGTACGTTTCACAAAAGCCATCCCTTTACCCCCATGGACGTACTGGTACGTCCTTGCAAAAAAATGCTATAAAATTTTTTTTTCATATTTTTGATAATTTTTTGAGAAAATTCAGGTATTTTCCAAGATAATGAGACCAACCTGACCTCTCTATGACAAAAATTAAGGCTGTTAGAGCAATTTAAAAAAATATATACTGCAAAATGTGCTGGGAAAAAAATAACCCCCTGGGGGTTAAGGGTTGGAAATTTCCAAATAGCCTGGGGGTAAAAGGGTTAAGAACATCGTCCTCCAAATAGGCTTCTTTAACGACAAGTGCCTCACAGGCATCCTCGCTTCTCAGCTTAGGTTTACTCTTTTCTTTCTATTGTGGACTGCAGCTCCGTATCAAATTCTGCTCCTGTAAGATCTGTTCCAGATCATTATCGTCCAATTGCTCGTCAGGATCAACCTCGGTGTTCTCCAAGTCATCCGAACATCTCTCTCCAGTAGCCAATAACTGCCGTCGATTTCTTCTATACTCTCTATTTCCCACCTTGACTTTGTAAGATCTAGGAGTGACTTCTCCCATGCAAAGCGCAGGAGTCCATATCTTACTACCTGTCAGTCTGAGGCGTACCACCTCTCCTGCGGGTATAGGATTCAATGCACGTGTCCCTCTGTTATAGTAATGGGTCTGCTTGTCCTTTTTTTTCCAAGATAACTAAAGAATCTTGCTGTGTAGGATATCTAGGCTTAAGTAATGATGACATGCAGGGCATGATAGTTTTACAATGTCTACCCATAAGTCTTTGGGCTGGGCTAGTCAACATGCCTTCTGTTGCCGTGTTATTCCAGTTAAGTAAAGCCAAAAACTCTGATTCTCCAGTCAGTTTACACCTTGTGAACGTTTTCTTTACTATTTTCACGGCATTCTCAGCCTTTCCATTTGATTGTGCATACCTTGGACTAGAAGTAATGTGTTCAAAAGACCATGTCTTTGCAAAAGAACGGAATTCTGGTGTGATAAACTGTGGCCCATTATCTGTTACTAACTGGTCCGGTATTCCTTGACGAGAAAATATAATTTGTAGTTCTCTAACGATGGCAGTCGATGTCGTATTATTTACTCTTGATACTTCAAGAAAACTGCTAAAATAATCAGCTACTATGAGTACTGTATTCGATTATCAGTATGACATAGATCAGCTCCTACTTTTGACCATGGACGAAGGGCAAACTCATGACTTTTCATCGGTTCTTTAGGAGGAAGGTCTCTAATTGACAAACAAGCATCACACTGTTGAACCAATGCTTTCAGATCCAAGGACATTCCTGGCCAGAACAGTGCTTCTCTCATCCTTCTTTAGACAACCCTCCACTCCAATGTGTCCTTGATGTGCAATATCCAACATTTGTTTCCTGAGACTCTTAGGAACGATTAAACGATTTCCTTTGAACACTAAACCATCTTCAGTATGCAGTTCATCTCTATAATTATAAAAAGCTCTAGCACACTTAGGAGCTTTATTTCTAGCATCTGGCCATCCTTCTCTGATCATTTTTGCAACTGCTTGAAGATTACTGTCACTTCCACTGTGAGCTTTTATCTCTTGCAATCTGCCATCTGTGATCATCAAGGTATCTCCGATCAGTGTTGTAGCCTCATTTTTCGCAGTTTGAAGGTAATTTACAAATATAGAATTTTCAGAGCAATTAGGCAAGAATGCACTGCTTAATGTGTCAGCAATGTACATGTGTTTTCCTTTGACATACTTAACCTCCAAAACATAATACTGCAGATGTAGCAACATCCTCTGAAGCCTAGCTGGGGCTGCTGCTAACGGTTTCTTGAAAATTAACTCCAGTGGTTGGTGGTCAGAATGCACCGTGACCTCGTCCCGTCCATATACGTAATGGTGAAACCTCTCACATGCAAAAACAATAGCTAGACATTCCTTTTCAATTTGTGCATAACGCTGCTCTGCCTCTAACAAACTTCTGGATGCAAAAGCCACGGGCTGGCCTTTCTGCAAAAGGGCTGCTCCAACTCCATACTGGGATGCATCACACTGAATAGTAACCTCTGAAATTAGACTATAATAATATTGAACAGGTATTTTACTGGCTGCTTTGAAAGCTTTTTCTTGAACATCCTGCCACACAAATTCAGAGTTCTTGTGCAGAAAATCCCTCAGAGGAGCGGTCAGTTCAGCTAATTTTGGCAGAAATTTAGCTAGGTACTGCACCATTCCAAGAAATCTTCATACCCCTGCAACATCTTTAGGTGCTGGCATCTCCACTAAAGCTTTCACTTTCTCAGGTCCTGGTTTTAATCCTTTGTCTGTTGCTACATGACCCATAAATGAAACTCCTGTTTGTCTCAATTGGAGTTTATCAGTTCCCAGTAGCCCGTTTCGCTCTTCACAGCGCCTGATAAAGGACTGAAGATTTCTATCATGATCATTTGTAGCCTCTATGTCAGTAGCTCCTTTTCCATACACCAAAAAGTTGTCTGCAAGTCCCTCAATCAGCTGATGCATACAACGCTGAAAAACTTCCGGTGCCGAGCATATTCCAAATGGCATTCTCAGCCAGCGGTAACGTCCAAATGGAGTATTAAAAGTTGTTAAGTACGAGCTCTTCTCCTCCAAAGGCACATGCCAAAACCCGTGTTTCACATCCAAGACTGTGAACACACGAGCTCCTGCAAGACGAGAGGCAATGTCTTCCAGTGTTGGTAATTGATGGTGCTCACGAAGCACTGCCTTATTTAGATCCCTTGGATCAATGCAAATTTGTATTTCTTTATTTTTTTAGGTATTAATAAAGAGGAGACTCACTCCGTTGGTTGCTGTACCTTAGCAATTATGTTTTCACTTTCAAGCTTATCTAGTTCCTTTTGCAGGACGGAACGTACTGCCGCAGGTACCCTTCTAGGAGCATGCTGCACTGGGTTAACAGACTGATTAACTCTGATTTTATAACTGTAATCAAGCTCACCGGCAACACCTCTGCAAACTTGTGGATGCCGTTCAATCAGAGGTTCCTTTGTGATAGCAGAAGAGCAGGCTAAACTGACGTGCAAGGCATTGTCACATATGGGATTAATCTGGTCAATATCCTTTATTTCCAGAATATTAAGCGCCACACATGCTTGGTAACCCAAAATTGAATGAAATCGCTGACCCTGCAATAACTCACCTCAAATTACGAACTCCCCGCCAAACACGAATACACACACTGCTAAAGGAACAAATGTCTTTTTGCCCATTAACATACAAAGTGGTTGATGACAGCCCGACCCCCAGTTGCAGCTTGGTACACATGGAGTGGCAGCACATTACAATGTGCTCCGCAGTCTATCTGGAATCTTATGTAGCGCAGAACTTTAAGTGTAGCAGTTTGTTCCTTAGTCATCTTGATACTAGCTACCGTTTTCACTGTGAATATACATGACGAGTCGTTTTCTTCTAAATCAGCCTCCCTCATGCTATTAAGCGATTTCAAATTCGTTTGTTGCACCACTCGTGCTGGACATTTAAACTTATAAAGTGGTCAAGTTTTTTAAATTTATGGACCGCTTACCCCAAGCTGGACAAACTTCCTTTACTTTCCTGTGACTTTTACCATAGAACCTACAATCAGTAATCCAGTCCGTTTTTTCCAATTTCCGATGAACATCCGTGGCTTCATTCTTCCAACTGGATCCCTCAGCTTTGCAGACACAGTAATAACCTTGCTTTCTAATACTCTGTTGATCTCCTCTTGCTGTGCTTTATATACCTCGCTAACTCGACAAATCTCTAAGGTTCTCTCCAAAGTTTCCTTTCCCGTAGAAGACGATCTCTGACCTTATCATCCGAAATGCCAAACATAATCCTGTTTCTCAATATTTCTTCTTGTGTTATATTCGCAAAATTACAATCAAACGCTATATGACGCAGCGCCATTACATACTGATCCAAAGATTCTCCATCTATCTGTGCCCAATTATTGAAACGGTAACGTTTAAATGCAGTGTTTTTGCTTGGGTGAAAATATCTTTCAAATGCTGCCAGCACTGCATTCTGATCTTTCCGATCTTCATCGGAAAGTTGAAATGTGCTGAAAACTTTATGAGCCTCAGGCCCAATAACTGTAACACAGAGACTTGCACTTCGGGAGTCTTTTTACTTAACTCTGTTGCGACAGCATAGCACTTCCCCACCTTTCTCGCCATTCCCTCCACCTTTCTGCTGCATTCCTATCATCCACATTGAAACTGGCGGGTGGAGGAAGACTGTGAAACGAAGACATCCTGGTATTTCTGCACGTATGGGTCCATTAAAATACCGCTGCCACCATTTGATAGGTGTGAGAGTAAACCTTCTTCACAATAATCCAAGACTTTATTAGTATAAGTCAAATATACAGTAGAGCCATGAACATAAGCTAATCCTGCAAACTCCACAGGAATACTTCCCTTAGGTTTAACAGTAAGGTTTAACTTTATGTAAGATAATTATCATAACAGCTATATACATAAATAAATAGTTAGGTAGTAAAGGATGCTAAACTGCTTAACGAGCAACAACCTGTTAGCAGCGTCCCTGAACCGGAAGCTCCCGGTTTACTGCTCTCCAGTACCGGATCCGCAGGCGGTCTTTCAAGATGCCTTTCAACATCTGTTGGATCACCTAGATGATTATGCGTTCCCCCATGCTTCATATTTAGGAGAATCCTCAACAGGGTGAGATTTTCGAGTAACCTTTCTATGACATTAATAGCGCCGATGTGGCTCCATGCAGAATGGTTTCGGGACCTTCTTCTGCTTCTGACAGAAGTACCGAGGGAGCTCAGTCGTCTACCCGACCTCCTACACCAGCCTCATGCCCAGATTTAAAATCAGATTCCGAGATCCCTATGTCTTCATGCCTGAAGGTTATCCAGCATATCCTCTCGGAGAGAGGCTTTTCGACACCAGTGGCGAAATGGATTTATGGATGTCTCAGTAAGTTCTCGATCTCGGTTTACCATGCTAAGTGGGCGATCTTCTATGGTTGGTGTTGTAGATTGGGTCTTCAATCCATCGTCTTTTCTTCCTTCTCCTGCTTCTTTTACGTTTTCAGTAAAAAACAAATTCTTCAATACCGCTGGTGTAAAGAGTTTTGAAAAACTCTACCCCTAATAGTTGAGTATTTACTGTACCTTCAGGAGAAAAAACTCTGCTCTGTCTCAGCAGGGAAAGGCTACCACTCAACCTTGAGCCAGGTCTTTAGACTGAATGGGCTAGATTTCGTTTTATATGGAGTTTCGAACAAGTTTGTCCTCAGTTGGAAGTGAGACCTCTGGAACGGGGTGAAATTCCTTCATCCCCTGAAAGGCGTACCAAATGAGTCTTTACGTCAGGCTTCAGACCGTGACTTCACCTCGAAAATGGTCTTCCTTCTCGCCTTAGCCTAAGCCAAGGGGATAAACGAATTGCATGGTTTCTCATAAGACGTCGCCCATTTAAGGGAATGGGGGACAGGAGACGTTCAGTTTCGTCCGTGAGTTCATGGCGAAGACTCAAAATCCGTTGATTTCAAACCTAGGTTAAATTCTTTCTAGATTTCAAGTCTTCAAGAAGTAACTAATGGACCCGTCACAATTGCTGTTGTGTCCTGTAAAGGCTCTAAGCTTAGCATTACCTCAAACGAACTGGAAGAGCTTGTCCGCAGGTCAGACACCTGTTTGATAGCTCGGCCAAGTTCAAGAGAATGGTGACAATGAATGCCGTTTCCTCTTCGATTAGGCAAGTCATTGACCAAGCCATTATTCCTCTATCTAGAGCTCATGATGTCAGGGGCATCAGCATGTCCCTGGTGTTTGAAAAGACCCCTTCTGTGATGCAGGTTCTACAAGCATGGGTGTGGAATAGACAAACTACTTTCACTGTGCATTATCTGCAAGATGTGACCCACAGGTCCCTAGACACATTCTCGATAGGCTCTGTGGTAGCTGCCGTAACTCCCTTATAGGATCATCAGCATTCATTTGAGTACAGTAGTTGCAGTGTTAGTCTAGGATAAATGTAAAAGGAATGACTGGCCTTTCTTTTCTTCATCTTCCCTTCTCTTGGGGCATAGCATCCTGATACTGTGTCGGCTAGAATGCCTACGACTGTAGGTAGGCCCCTTTCTGACTTGTACCTAGAATATATTTCATATATTCAAGTCATGTCCCCAATCTCTTGGAGAAGTTGAAATTGAAAAGTCAGCTGTCAGTATGTACAAACACAAATCCATTATTATACATAGCCTTAACAGTTACACTTGTGTTTTAACCCTTTTACCCCCAAGCTATTTGGAACTTTTCAACCCTTAACCCCCAGGCATTTTTTTGTTTCAAGCACATTTTGCAATATATATTTTTCAAATTGTTCTAACAGCCTCAATTTTTGTCATAGAGAGGTCAGGTTGGTCTAATTCTTTTGGAAAGTACCTGAAGTTTCTCATAAAGCTATCAAAAATATGCAAATAAACGTAAATAGCAGTTTTTTGCAAGGACGTACCAGTACGTCCATGGGGGTAAAGGGATGAGTTTTGTGAAACGTACAAGTACGTCCATTGGGGGTAAAAGGGTTAACACTCGTACCCACTTCGCTTGAAACGTGAACCCATTGGTTTCAGGCCGCTGGTTAACGAGATGTGGATATACTGTACATCCCTCGCATTATCATGCATGGATGTTGCGATACTGGGAATGTTTTTAGACTTGCACCCACTGTAGTGTGAGTTTCATTTTGTAAAAAATGTAAGGGTTTATATGCAGTGTAGGAACAAATCACAAATTTGGAAGTAATTTTTATTTTTCCTAACTGCAAAACTGTACTTATATACACATACACTTACTCGCCATCACCTAACCCCAGAGGAAAGTCTCGACTGCCATCAAAGCGTAAAAGGTATGAGTGAGTGGGGGCTGGTGCTTCTCCCCGCTACCACTGGTTAACAACCTGGCGGATGTTTCCACCTTGTTAAAAGTTTTTATAACCGTACATCAGCTAACGCTGATTTCTTCTCCTATTGTAAAGAACCACTTGTATATATAGTTAGGAAAAATACAAATTACTTATAAATTTCTGATATTTAGGTGATTAGAAATGAGTTAGTTTTATAGGTAATTAAAAGTTAATTTGATTTTGTAAATTACAGTACAGTATAGGCAATGAAGTTGAAAAAACACAATTAACTTTTGCTTAGACTGAGTGAGTAGAAGTTTAGATAAAGTGACAGTATTTAGTCAAAAAGGTTAAGAAATAATCATTGACGTCTGTAGAACATCTAGAAGGTGAACTGTAGGTATAAATTAAGCTTGTTTTTCCTGTCTTGTGCTGGGTTAAGAGCATATTTCTTGTATTATTAAAGAATCCTCATAGTTCCAGACTTATGTCTAAAAGAATTTAATTTTTTTTAATCATGCAACTCGAATGTATTCTGTAACCTTGTGACTTTATTGTATTCTTGAATCTAAAGTTGAAGTTCTCTTCCAGATTTAGATTGTATGTATTCAGAAAAAAAACAAATAAAGGCCATGTGCCATCACCTGAAGGGGCTGACCTCTGGAACAGGCCTAGCAATATGTGTCTCCCCTGCAGCCTCGCCACCAGAAGCCGCACATGTAGAAGCCCTGGACGGTCCCTGGGTCCCTCGTGTTGAGTGTTGTGGTGACACAAGGAATTTGTTTTGAAATCTACGTGCTGTACTCTTTGTTTACTGTAAGTAGTTTCTCACTGGCCCATCTTCCATTTGGTTAATGTGTTGACTCAATATGTATTTTAAAGAGCTTGATACAGTACTTAGCCAAGAAATATTTGTAACTTAAAACTCTGTTGTTGTCATTTTTTTCTTATTGATAGAGTTACAATACTAGCCTGTCTTGAATTCTCAAAGGTGTTTAAAAATATCACAGAAATAAAGATAATTTTTGTTATTGAATGTCTTGAAAGAAATCTTGAGTTGCAGTTGTAACTTATGACTGACGAGGTAGCAAATGGATTTATAGTTTTTAAATTCTTGAAGTGACCTAAGGTCTTTGACCAGTTTGATATGCCATTTGAAGAAAGGTTCCCAATTAGAATGATTCCTTCCTGGTTCCATTGTAACTGATGTAAAGTAGTACCGTGGTTGGATAAGTTTACCGTGGAAGTGAAAAAGTTTCCTTTTCATCTTATGTTTTATAGGATATTCATTTTTATTTGTGTAATCTGACTCTTAAAGTGATTGCATAAACTTGATTATAAGTTCAGTTATTTTGAATAGAATGTCCAGAGAACAAAATAATCGGCTGTAGCTCTAACATCCGCTTTGAAACTTGAATGCTTTAATAAACAAAATAAAAGATGCATAATTTGTTAAAATATGATTGCAATTTGATAATCACTTTTTTTTTTCGGGTAACTGTCTATCCCTGTATTTATGATTTAGAATTGATTACCAAGAAAAACATCTCTATATTTTTACAATGTTATCTCTATTAATTTGATGTGAAGAGGAACAATTTAATGTAAGTTTGATTAGGCTTATGAAGTTGGTGATATTGATTTTTGTGATATTAGTAGTAACCTGTCTGTATTTTATAGTTGAAGACATTGAAAGTCACAGATGTGAATGGCCAGAAATCATTAATTGTAGGGATTTTTAGTTTATGTACAGTAACTTGTCCCACGAAGGACACGGAAGAGTTTCGGAACATGTCTTTGTATATTGGGATGGTAGAAACTATTTAGAAAGGAGTCCAGTATCACCCTATACATGACGAAGCACAGTTGCAATGCAACGTGTTGTGTTTCTGGAATGTGTTTTTGATTGAAGAAAAGTGCAACATGCACACGGCTGCGTCATTTCGCCCTGATTTGATGCAGTAATCTTTCATTTCATTAATTTTTTGTACAGGTAAATTTATTAACTGCATACCAAAAGGTGAAGCAAATATGTTTGGCCATGCCAGGTTAAATTCTTGTGAAAAAAGGTACTATTGAATATGAAACTGAACCTGTATTGTCCTAATAGATTGCCAAATGTGTCACACGTATTTATTACGATGTGGTCGTTAATATTTATTGAGGTTTTTTGTAAACAGGACATGATTCAAATGTCTCTGATATTAATGGAGGGACTTTTTTCAAAAGCTAAAGTTAAGGCGTAATTCTTAAAGTCATTCATGGTAAAATTTCATGAATGCTTTGGTTTCAACCAAGTTTGGTCAAGGAAGAAGATATAGCTTCTTTTTTACTTTATTCTTCTATATTTCTTGGTTTTAGGTGGTCTGATTTTGTCAGGTTCTGCTTAAGTTTGGCCTAAGTTAAGCAGTATGGGTTTTGAACCATGTTGTTGTATGACTGTTGAAATAAGAAAGTTTTCAGTTTCCTCTTGAAAGCCTTAATGTCTTCAATCATCCGAATGTTTCGTGGGAGCTTATTATATAGTCTCGGGGCCGCATAATTAAAGGCTCTGGAGCCTAAAGTAGACGTAAATCTAGGTTCCAACAGTTTGAAGCCATCTGTAACTATTCTCGTGTCGACACGATTTGGCTGTGCAATATGTAGCAATGCTCTTAAGTATTTTGGACGCCCGGTTCTGATAACTTGGTGGGTTATTGTACATAAAGAACTATGGTTTAAAGGTTGCTCTTAAATGGCAAAGGCAGTTCTCAAGAGACTGACCATATATGCATATGATTAGTGCCAAAGCCCCCTCTTCATCAAAGTTAGACCAGGGAGAGCCAGCCAAGGAGTCCTATAGGGTTCCCAAAACTCCACCATCCCTATCTCACAGGGATGGTGAGGTTACAAACACTGGAAGGAACTATTGGGCTTGTATGCTGTACTTGAACCTTCGTCCAACGGATCGCCCGGCAGGGACGTTTCCAATAGGCAGTTACAGAGATAAATATGGTGTAGATTTTCACACTGAATATGATTTCTGTGATAAAAATCTTTTTAAGCAATTTTGGTTTTCACTTCAGAAGTGTCCTTTTATTCAGAAATATTTTCTGTTTACTTGAAGGTTACTTGTCATCTTTAATCCTTTCCCAGTGTTACACTTGAGCAGTTAGATTCATTGTGGATTTATTTCCAGTTTGATGATGTTTCAAGCTTGTATTTTCTGAGCCAGTCAGGATTACTCTTCTCCTCTTGAAGGATTTAATCTGTTAACTTCATCCCTATATTGTATTTGTCTGAGATTTATTCAACAAAAGTCATGATGTTTCTCTTGTGTGATATGCGGATATTGTGATCATGACCCCGAATAGTCTTAATTCTTCCTTTTGTCTGTTCCAAGGATTCATTTGTGCATTTGATTTCCTTTTGTCTGTACAGTACTAGGAATTTTTTTGTGCATTTTATTTCCTTTTGTCTGTTCCAAGGAAATATTTGTGCATTTGATTTCCTTTTGTCTGTTCCAAGGAATTTTTTTTGTGCATTTCATTTCCTTTTCTCCATTTCAAGGATATTTTTTGTGCATTTCATATCCTTTTGTCTATTCCAAGGATTTTTTGAGGCTTTTGGTAAATCTTAGGTTGAATTAATTCCATGTCATGTAAGGAATATGTATATTCCTCGTATTGTTAAACCTGACTAGTGTTTTTCCTGAGGATCTAAGGGAGTAATAAACTTTTGCTTTAGTATGAGTGACTAAAGCCTAGCTGGAAGAAGACGGAGCTACCGGTATACGCATTCTGTTTGCCTTTTCTAAGCACAGCTCATGAAGATGCATCAAATGTGTGTCCTGTTTGAAAACTGCTCTTTAAACCTTAATTTCAAAAGGCCTGCGTCAAATGCTCTCCGCAGACTTTTGTTTTGACGCTTTAAACAGCTGGTCTTTATAGGAATATTTATTTAGGTGCTCCTCTCAACAGCTGATTTTTCTAATGTCAAATGCTCTCAGCAGATTTCTGTTTTGATGTTGCTGTAAACAGCTGATCTTTAGAGGAATATTTGTTTATGTGCTCCTCTCAACACCTGGTTTTCCTAACGTCAAATGCTCTCTGCAGATTTCTGTTTTGATGCTGTAAACAGCTGATCTTTAGAGGAATATTTGTTTATGTGCTCCTCTCAACACCTGGTTTTCCTAATGTCAAATGCTCTCTGCAGATTTCTGTTTTGATGCTGTAAACAGCTGATCTTTAGAGGAATATTTGTTTATGTGCTCCTCTCAACACCTGGTTTTCCTAACGTCAAATGCTCTCTGCAGATTTCTGTTTTGATGCTGTAAACAGCTGATCTTTAGAGGAATATTTGTTTATGTGCTCCTCTCAACACCTGGTTTTCCTAATGTCAAATGCTCTCTGCAGATTTCTGTTTTGATGCTGTAAACAGCTGATCTTTAGAGGAATATTTGTTTAGGTGCTCTTCTCAACAGCTGATTTTTCTAAATGTTTGTTTTGCTTGTTACCTTCATTAGTTGCATGCCTGAGTACTGTGCCGCATAAGTTATAGGCATTATAGTTGGCTTTTAGAGTCTCTTGCCCTTATCTTGTTTTCATCTGTCAGTGTTCAGAATGCAGTTTCTGCCATTGAATGAAGGAAAGTCAATATCTGTTTTGTTTGATTTTCTGACGTAAGAACATTGGTTTCTGTGCAACTCAAATGTAACTATACCTCAAATGCATTTGATTACTGTATTTTCAGTATTTTTTACTAGAGAATAATTTCCAATACTCCTTTCAACTGATTTGTGGTTTCATAAATCAAATCCTTATCAGCTTGACCCTGAGTCGTAGACTTTTGTCTTTGGCTATTGAATAAGAGGCCTAAGTCATTTTCATTATGTCTTGTAAATTTTATTCTGTGATCGTTGTATAGTTCCCTTACTCATACAAGGTGAACTTAATTTCATTGTGCCTTTACAAAATTATACATGTATTAATATGAACAGCTGTTGATACTATGAGTCTTTTTCCAAATATCATTTGGGATCTGTAGCTTCGGTCATAGGTGATTTGTATGCACAAGGCAGCCGCTGATATTTTGTCGCACTGCCTCGTGTTTTCTGTACTTGTTCATGTTTCTTAATGTGGATACATTAGGTTTACCATCCTGTTGTCCAATGGAATTGCTGTAATGCCATCAGATTTTCTTGTGTTTGTTGGTGACATTAGCCATTTTCAGAACTGAAATTACTTGTGCTTTGATCGGTACAGTATTTGATCAAGGAATTTCCATTGACGTTTCTACTGTACTTATTTCACGAATGTCTTTTGACTCTGATTTGGATTTTCAATTATGAATTTGCTTTGAAAATAAATGTAGTTTTGCTAGTATTTTCTTTCTATAGCTGGCATTTTTTCATGGAAGATAATTTCCCTTTGATCAGTTTGTACTCGGTAATTTTTGTCATTTTGGAGGGAAATTTATTGAAGTCCCGAACTCTGTTTTAAAACCCAATGCATATTTCTCTTGAGTTCTGTAGCTATGGTCTTTGCTTAATTCTGTGCTCAGGCAGACTTAGATTTTTTGCCTCACTATCTCATGTCTGCTGTATTTCATGTTACTTACTGAGGATATCATTAGATTTTCCCTCCTTCTTGTGTAAGGAAATCGCTCTAGTGCCATCAACCTTTCTTGTTTTTGTTGGTGCCATTAGTTATTTTCAAAATCAAGATTACCTGTGTTTTGACCCGTACAGTATTTGTACTGCACTCAGTAGTAATGTCGTTTGCTGTTGTTTTGGGTTTTGAAGTCTACATTTACTTTGTAAGTGAGCGTATTCTGCTAGAACTTATGATGGATTTTAATATCTTTTAGCAGTTAGTATTTTATCTGCTGAGGTAATTTCTCCCTGGGCAGTTTGAACTTTCTAACTTTGTCCTTTTTGGACAAAATTTATTGAAATCACCATCTCTGTCATACAATCTAATGATCAGAGATTATAACAGCAAGTTCCAGTTTAAGTTTTGTATTTTACAAAGATCAAGTGAAAATGAATTTGTCTTCTTGCTAATCATCGAAGACATGAAGCAAATATTTATCTCCAATCCTGTTTGGGTGTTGAGGAGTGTAAGCTAGTGTAGGACACTTTCCCTGTTGCAGTGTTGTATGTTTTGGATCACAGCAGTGTCAATAGGCCTCTGGAAGAAGCAATGAGTTAAATACTATAAGCTGTTCATTGTTTCCAAGTTCCAAAATCTTTGTTGCAAGCAAGTCTGCTATTGATTGCTAACAACTAGCTGGGAATATCACTAGTAATTGGATGATGTTGAAGGGTCTTGCCTTCTGTTTATAACTTTACAATTTGCTGTCTTCTAATTACTGGATTAGAGCTTGGATGGTGTAATCTCCTGTGTGGGTTGACTTTAATGCCAGTCTCCACTTGGAATTCCTTTCGTGTCGAAAGTCCAGCGTACAGCCCTTTCATTTTTCTGCTGTGGTATCGACTGTCTAAATCCAGAAAAGGTGTTATTATTTGCTGTCTTCAGCTGAGTTTCTGAGACTTGTAATTGCTCCATTTGGCTCAATTTGAACTGTTTTTTTATCCTGTTTGTAGACTATTGGTTAACCATTATCCTTGTAATGACTTTTATCTCTTTTCAATTGAGAAACTGTAGGTCTGTTGCCTGTAAGTAAGAAAGAAAAGCAAACCAAAGGCAGAGGATAGTGCAGAAATCTGTAGGAAGTGTTGGACACAGATTTTCTTATAGTGCATGAGTTTTCAGTTTTGGAAATGTTTCAGTCTTCAAGTTGATTGTCACATGTCTCAAGCTTATTAGCGAGTGGTAAACTCGTGTTGAAGTTGATTGCCACAGGTCTCAAGCTTATTAGCAATTGGTAAACTTGTGTTGAAGTTGATTGCCACGTATCTCAAGCTTATTAGAGAGTGGTAAACTTGTGTTGAAGTAGATTGCCACTGGTCTCAAGCTTATTAGCGAGTGGTAAACTCATATTGAAATAGATTGCCACTAGTCTCAAGCTTATTAGCGAGTGATAAACTTGTGTTGAAGTTGATTACCATGGGTCTCTAGCTTATTAGCAAGTGGTAAACTCAATGTGTGTTTTATCAGTGATTTGCATGAGGTTCTCCTCATAGCTTTGATCTTTATGGTGACACAGTAATTCCAAGGAAGTTGAACTTTCATGTGTGTTAAGTGAGAAATCACAAGTACAATATTCCTTTAGGAATGTGAGTTTTATTATCATTGCCTAAGGTTTGTTGGCATGGAATGAGATTGGATTATCCAGGTACATTTAACCTTATTTTAAGAAAGGTTTTTGTATCATATTCTCAGCTTTGTATGAATATAATGGCTGCTTCTTGAAGGGAATTGAGAGTAGCTATATTTTCTCTTAAGTTTGCTTGAAAAGGAAGTTGCTGTGAACACTTTCTTATAATGTACAGGTTAAAAAGGAATCCATCTTTGGTTATTTTGGCTGAACCAGTTTTTTGGTGTTTTCCCTGTGGTGGGAATATTTTGTCCATAAGTTTATTGCAGCATGATGGGTCTTAAGAAATTTTTGGCTCAATTTAACATCAGATCTTCTTTTGAATCTGTTGTTGCATCAGGAGTCGGTTGAGACAGAATTGAGTTTAGTGAAATACAGTGCGGTACCTTAGAATGAAAATGGCAGTCAGTACTATATCGTAAATTAAGGACAACCTGGCAATTAAAACGGCCATTTGCTCAAAAGACTGCAATATGAAAGGGCACATTTCAACCGTCTTTTTATCTTTTGGTATACAGAATATGCAGGAAATAAATTTACCATGTACATAAATTTTAATTTAATGTAAAGGTCAGGTAGTGTACCCTCCAAGGGAGTTACTGACAACTGCGTTTTGGTATTTAAGATTTACCTTGGTACCAATACTACGTCTTTCAGTTCCCCTCTTGAATGGTGCGCTGCCTGTGCTAACTCGTCGGTGCAGGGGAATGCGACCTCAGTCCGATCTGGCACATAACCGGCTGGGGTGAAGCTGGGGTGTCAGGGCAGTACCCTGCATTTGATGTCATCCCCTTTTCCGAAGTCTTTTGCGCATTTGAGAACCATCGCACGAATTTACCTTAGTTGTGTATTTGGTCTTACTGCTTTCTAGGGAGTTTCTACCATCCAAATATAATAGACTGTACTTGAAATGAGGACTCCGGTTCTCAGTGGTGACTTGGGACACTAAAGTAAACTATAAATGCCCGAATATTAATGATAATTCATTCACATTCAGGGTTTTTTGCTTAAACAAAGTGACTTTGTTATGTTAACCGATTCAATTATATATTCTTCAGGTTATCTACTGAATTAATCATTTTAATCAATACTGCTTAACTTCACAAGTTAAATTGAGCTAAAACTGTTCCTGTTCAGGTCATATTAAAGAGATATCTGCATGAAAATAGAGAAATATTTTCCTTATAATCAAAATAATCTTGAATCCAGGGAAACATTTGCTTGAAATTAAAAGTATTATTAAGATGCATTCCTACTTTGACAATTATGCATTTATGTGGTTGAATATATTTTTGCTTATTGAAGTGGTATTGCTTTCAAGAAAGTGTTGAAGAGTTACGGCTAATTCTTCCGCTCTCTGTACATTCTATTTTTTCCTATACTGGACTTAGCATCAAGGCTATGCACGGTATCATTGGATTGGGGTACACAACGAAAAGTGAATTGCTGTTTAAAAACGTCTCATGAAAAGGATATATATTTCAACTCCACAGTAACATTACCCAAGTACCTTCATGGTATTACTATTCATATCAGTTATAATGTTAAGCAGGATTTAGTCTGATTGGTAGCATTCTTCAAATGGTTTATGAAACTAGTCAAATATGTTCTTAGGTCATTGAAAGAATTTAAGTCTCAACTCCATTTATTGCTTCAATTAAGTCATGAGTTTACAAAGGAAATTTGCTTTGTAAAATGGAACTTTAAAAAGCAAATTATTGGTTGTTACAACTCAGGAATTTTCTCAAGTCCAATGTCCAAAGGTATCTCTGGTTCTGTGATATATCTCAACACCTTTTAGAATTATAGCTAAATATTTTACTCTATCAGTAAGTTTCAAAATGTCTGCAGCAGAGTTTAAAGTTATGATATTCCTTGTATTATCAGGCTTTTTCAAAATACATATTTCAGCTATGTTAACCAACTGGGAGGTGTCCCAGTGACAGGCTACTTACAGTAAGCAAACTGCAGTCACTTAGCATTTCAAATCAACATTCCAAGATATGATGTCACCTCACTCTTCACAGGAGAGATTCAGGGACTTTTCAACTTCTACATAGGCTTTACGGTGATCGGGGCAGCAGGCAGAGCTTCATAGAGCTAGAAAAATGCTGTTCTAGAAGTCAGCCCCTTATTTGGGGGGTACACTAATGTGCTCGGAAAAAAAAAAAAAAATTAATTTTTACTTTGAAATTGTTTTTTACCTTTGTAATATTATATTTTTTACCTTTGTAATATTATGGAAAATAAAAGCTTGTTGTTAAGTTCTGTTTTTTATTATATTCTAAAATATCTTTATACAAGTTTTTTTGCATGGTATATTACAGTAAAATAAATTTTAGTATTTTTTTTTTAAAATATACAATATAGTTGTACAAAAATATGTCCTAAGAATGTTTTCAAACAAATATCACCACAAGTTCAAGTTTTGGTATTTTGTAAAGTTAAGTGTTTTTTAGAGCCGAGTGTGTGAAACATAGAAAATCTCAAGTTTTGAAAACTTGTGCTTCCTAGTACTGTAGTGATTAACTTTTGATGTTCTAAATTTAAGTATGAAGAACACAGTACTGTATAATGAATCACACTTGGTGAATAACGGGTATAGACACAGGAGAAATTAACTCCAGCGTCTAGTTATTCACCAAGTTTGATTGATTATACAGTACTGTATTCTTCAAACTTAAATCTAGAACATCAAAAGTTAATCACTACAGTACTCCACAAGGAAGCACAAGTTTTCAAAACTAAGATTTTCTATACTTCAAACACTCAGCTTTCAAAAAACATTAAAGTAAAAGACTTTACAAAATACTAAGTAACAAAAAAGTTTAAACATTTATACAAAACTTTGAAAAGAAATACATGGTAATTTAATTAAATTTCAAACATTTTTAATCAAATCATTTTGAAAAAGAAATAATTATTTCATCAATTTTTATCTATAAAAAAAATGTTCTATCTTTGCTCAAAGTAAAGACTGCAGTCTATCATTTTTCATATCCTTAAATGATTCATGACTTTCAATGACAATATTTCAAACTGATCAAAAAAATAGTATAAAAATTTTTACAAATAACTTTGAACAGAAAAACATGGTAATTTAATTCAATTTCAAACATTTTTAATCAAATAATTTTGAAAAAGAAAAAATAATTTCATTAATTTTTATCTATAAAAAAAATATTCCATCTTTGCTCAAAGTAAAGACTGCAGTCTATCAATTTTTATATCCTTAATGATTCATGACTTTCAATGACTATTTTAAACTGATCAACAAAATAGTATAAACAATTTTACAAATAACTTTGAACAGAAAAACATGGTAATCTAATTAAATTGTAAACAATTTTAATCAAATCATTTTGAAAAAGAAAAAATTATTTCATTAATTTTTATCTATTAAAAAAAATGTTCTATCTTTGAGCGCAAAGTAAAGACTGCAGTCTATCAATTTTTATATCCTTAATGATTCATGACTTTCAATGACAATATTTTAAACTGATCAACAAAATAGTATAAACAATTTTACAAATAACTTTGAACAGAAAAACATGGTAATTTAATTAATTTTAAAACATTTTTAATCAAGTAACTTTTTTAAGAAAAGGAAAAAATTATAATTTCATCAATTTTTATCTGTGAAAATATTCTATCTGCTCAAAGTAAAGACTGCAGTCTATCATTCTTTATATCCTTAATGATTCATGACTTTCAATGACAATATTTTAAACAGATCATTCAAAATGGTACCTAATTGTAAGGTAAAATTCACACCATCTCATACATTTAACAATTTAAAGTTCCTGTATGGTATAGATTGATGGTAAATTGGTCTCTTGAAACAAAAAATGAATAAAATTTATTTCTATATTCACCTGGTGTTCAAATTGCTTCTCCATGGAAGCTCAATTTCATCAACATTTCTCAAACTAAAACAAATTCCTGATTTATTTCCTTTCAATAGACTTATGCCATTAGTAAAATAATAAGACATCTAGCGGTTAATAATAATAACCAATGGCTTGTGCAAGCCGCCGTGTCTGTCTTTCAGTCAAGACGTCAAAACTGTGCGAAATCTTGACCTAAGGCAGTAGGGAGGGTAGTGGAAATATATGATGGTCAACCTGTATATGAAAATCTGCCCAAAAAAAACTCACTTGTATTGCCGACTTCCACAAAAGAAAACAGAGGTAATTTACCGCTCTAAATAATAGAAACAATTACCTAATAATATATCTATATACCTCAAAACCATATAACCAAATCCAGAATTCTGAAGAAAATACAAATCAACCAGACCAAAAAATATTATTACAAGCTAAGCTGAAAAGGCAGAATATAAGCCCAAGGGTTCCAACAAGGGAAAATAGCCCAGTGAGGAATGGAAATAATGAAATTAACTATATGAAAAGTAATGAATAAAGATAGAATATCTTGAAGATCAGTAACATTGTTGAAATAAATGCGTCATATATAAACTATGGAGACACTTGTGTCAGCCTGTTCAACATAGCCTTATGATGTCGGTATGTGCGTTAGAATTAACTGCATACCTAGTATTGCGTACAGGATTATAGTCTAGGAAGACATGAAAGCAAAGGATGGTCAAAATTAAGAAAAGTCCTATGCGACATGCATAAAGAACTATGGTAACTGAATGACAATTGTCAGAGATTAATATCTAGTGCAGGAATAAAAAATTCAATAGACAGAAAGTCTATGTCCAACAAATCAAGATGAACTTCAGCAGCTGAAGACCAGACGGAAGAAAAATACTCAAAACAAGGCAGAATGAAAGATTTAAAACACTTCTTCAGAATAGATTGATCACCGAAAATCTGAGACTCTCTCAATAAGACTAGTTTTTGTACAACTGACAAAGAAACAGACCAAATGTGTTTCTCAAAAGTAAATTTGTAATCAAGGAAAAAAAACTTTAAAAGGGATTTTGACTTAGGAAAAATCTATTTTTGGGCTCGAGCCATGTCGTCCTGATGGAAGTTCCCTTCAGCAACTTTCTACTGGATAATATTTCTGCGATTGATATAAGAGAATTACTGTCGGGTATCACGGGGTTCCAACTCCCGTAGCGACTATCCGAAAATATCTTGTATAATCAGGGACGTATCCTAAGATAACTATAAATATCTGCACCCCAAATAGACCTTTCCCCCACTAATCCTCTAAGGGGAAGGATAAGTGAGGTGCCGTTACATATATCTCCTTTCGGTGCTTCCATACGACCCTGCCACTTCATTCCACGTCGCAGCTGAGCTACTGTGAAATAGAAGCCTCCAACAAACAAAGGGGTGGGAGAAAAAAGAAGTAATGGGCGGCCCATCAGGACGACATGGCTATCTCACCCGAAAATAGATTTTTCCTACGTCAAAATCCCTTTTTTGGGCTCGAGCCAGGTCGTCCTGATGGAAATGTACCAGAGAATTATCTATACTCGGTGGGAGGCTTTGCATAAAAGACCTTGAACCAAAAAATTGCTCCCCACCTAAGTGACAAAACAAGTATTAATCTCTAAACCTGGGAACCTTTAAAGGAAATGATGAAGTGCATTTTCCCTTTTTCCCTGAAGCAAATACTTTTGTTTCCTCATTGCTAATAACAAGCTGAAGGAGTGCCCTAGGATGCATTGTGGGCTACGTCGTTGCCGCGGAGTAGATAACACCCCCTCAACCACCACATTATGATGCGTCTCCTCCAATTGCTTCATTTAATGCCTGAAGAAAACCTAAGTGGACTTCCAACCAGTATATGTCTGCAGTCCCTCAAGTCATATACTGGAAAAAGTTCTAGAAAGAAGCAACATCTTACAAGGCGGGCCCTCTCTTCACGGAAATTAAATAATTTTATTTTGTAAGTGGTTTAGAGACAAATCAAATCCCACTGTATTCTTTTAAAACAAAAGACTACCCTTAAACTGCACTGCTCTCAGCAAATACACTTTTGGACGGTGTATTAGACCAAGGAAAGGATCACCATGAAGGGGAACTACTTTCCATAGACCACAAGGTGAAAAGGGAAGTTCAATTTTTTTTTTCGAAAAGCGGGTCCAGGGTATAAATTAACCTCACCATTTTCCACAAATTCAATGTATTTCTCGTCTCTAGAAATCGCTAAAAAGTCACTAACCCGAGCATCAGAAGCCATCATAATTAAGAAGATGACTTTCTGAGTGGGATTCAGAATAGTAGCCTTTTGATTGCCATGTCCGAAGTGAATTGCAAATCTTTGTCCAAAGACCAAGAGATAGGCTTCGGTAGAGCCAACAGCCGTAGCCTTGCACAAACCTTCAGAACTTTGTTGAAGAGATCCAAGTAAAATTCGACATCAAAGGCATATAATATAGATCTAGTGAGGGCCGAAGTGTACGACGAAATCGTAAAGGAGGCTGGACTTTAAACATGCAAAGCAAGCATAAAACTTAAACAAAATCCATAGTAATCAACCCTGGATTTATGTCTTTGACATATTTGATCCATCTGGTCTATGACGTTTCATACAGTCATGGTTCTAGACGACTCATAGTTTCCACAAATACCCACTCCTCACGTTGAATTTTCAATTCCATTCCCAGGAATAAGGTGAAATCAAATATGAGATGAGGATTGAACGATCTCCATGATGAAGCATAGACAATCCCCTGCTGTCCATCCTGAGAAAGAATCGAGTTAAGTCACGGCACGAGTTGGGATTCAAATCCGTGACAATGGGAAACCTGTTGCTCATTGGCTACCAAAGAGCCACCAGAACCGCCATCCCTTGAAAGATCTACGCCTGTCAAAAACCTTCACGAGGAGGTTAAACAGTGGAAACAGGTAAATCGTCGTCCAATGACTCGCATCCAGGGACATTGACGAACTTTAATGTCCATGCCCACTGCTGCTTGAACCCCTTTCGGTGCTACTTGGAAGGGAAATATCATGCTGAAGCTCATTGCAAACAGATCCACTTGAAGGCCAGAGATTTGATCTCGCTGATCCAACGTAAAGAAGGTTATCATTACATGGTTAAATTAAGGAGACCTCAATTCTAGTCTGTTGAATCAATATACTATAACTCTGTTAACGAGGTTTAAGTGGATATGAATGTTCTCCTTCAGGTATAAGTTCATGAGGGAAGAGAAGACTGCCAGGGACTCCAAAATATTGATGTGGTATTGGTAAAATTTCTGAGACCAACAGCTTTGCTCTTTTTTGGGTGGGTTATGACCCACCCAACCTCCCAACGAGGCGTCCAAACAGTGTCACTACTAGAGGAGGAAAACGCATTGTGAAAGACTTATGGCAGTGGACTAAGTTGCAAGAAAACCGGGGTCGTCTTCTGATGGTCAGAAAACTCCTTGCCCAAAAGATAGTCAGTGTTGCCGTCACCAGTGGCAGCACACCTGTAAAGCCCTGTCCACACGATCGGGCATGCCCGACGGGCAAACAGTGATACCAGGCCACAATAGTTAGTGAAAATGAGGGTTGAAGACGCCAGAAGTCGCCCAACGGATTCGCCGTCGAAGAAAAAATTTGCCATCATGGTACAAAAATTGCAGTTAGTAACTGCACACTTACGTAACAGCATTGCCATCTCCCAAGGCTCTTCCTAAAGCAGAGGCATAAGAACAATCCCCTATACGAGGCTTCATCTGCCGTCAGTAACGGCAGCGTTGGTAAGAATGGCAGCAAAGTCAGACAACTATACTTTCAACAGAAACATCATGCCATAAGTAAAGGTTGTGGCGGTACAGGCCATACTGCCTTAAATAGCGACGTATCACTATCGTGTGCCCAAGATAAGGAATGAGGTCGGAGACGTCGAAGCCGTAAATACTAGCAATGACGTCTGTCTGACAACACGCTTTTACATAAAAGGGTATGCTGACGGGTCAGAAAGACCAGAACCCTGAAGAGATTAGGCCTCACCACAACAATAGCAAAAAAACAGCATTATAAATAAAATTGAGTTCAGTATCAGTAACAGGATTGATTGATTGATTGATTTAAGGTAGTTACAGGAAGACTCACCATGAAGAAGCTTTACTATATCTAAAATTCTCATAGGCTAGGATACGGCAGCACACAACTGTCAGTGCACCAGCAGGAAAAAACTCACCCTTCGCAAACGGGAACATGATAGAACTACCTTAAGCTAACATGAGAACATATGCAAACGGGAACATGATAGAACTACCTTAAGCTAACATGAGAACATATGAATGAATATAGCATAATGGACCAACAAACACGCCGTCGAAGGATAGGCTAGGCCTGGATACGAGAAGTCAAAAGAAAAATCCCAGGGGCTAAAAGAAAAGGCAGTAAGAGTCAGCGAACCGACTACACAAGATAAGTGAGCTCACCCTTTGCAAACGGGAACTCCAAAAAACTGTGCCTTCCTAGCCCAGAGAAAATTCAGAAGCTTGTAGCACGGTCAGAGTACCGAGAAACGCCAACAAGTGGGACAAAAATCTCAGAGTCTAGCATGACCGAGTAAAAATCTCATCACCCTTTGATTGCAAAGGGTGTTACCTAAAAATTCAACAAAGATGGTAAGAAGACACCTCCTCCTGGCTGTTCTAGTTTGAGAACAAGGGCCTCATGATCAATATGGCCAAAAGCAGCACTAAAATTAAGGCCAATCATACAAATTTCCTGAAAACAGGGATTTTTGTATATCATTGGAAATTGTAAGAACATCACATGCTCCAAGCCTTTGCAAAAGCCAACTGTAAACTAGGGAACAGAAAATTACCTTCAGCAAACCTATTTAGAAGTTTTTCCAAAAGGCACTCGAAGTGCAAAAAGAAACACCTCTTGCGGAAAATAACAATATTGGAGCTATGAAATCAGCAGACTTTTAGAAAAACAAAGGAAAAACACCACTTAGGTCTACATCTACATGATCAAAGTCCACGAGGGTTTAAATTTCAAGAGACCGAAAACAAATTTGTTAGGTTAGCCTCAGGAAAACAGTAATGAAGACTAGACAGTTTCTTATTATTCTGATTACTGTCAAACACAACAGCCAAAAGAGTTGCCTTTTTGTTTGGGCAGTTTGTGATGGAGCCATCTGGTTTAAGTAAAGGAGGAACTATTACGTCTACACCAAAGAGTGTACATTTACAGGTAGCCAAACAGTTGTGTTATTGGGATGTACCAGAAGGGTTTCTTTTATGATTAAATTTTATTACTTTTCAGTTGAAGCATAACAGTACTTAGCCGAAGTTATTAAAATTCAAATATGATCTGTTACCCTTCCAAATAAGAACGTCTACAATCATCATTGAACCAGTTTGTCTTTAACTCCGTACTTCAGCTCAAGAGAAGAGATATGCCTATCAATTATGTTGATTAGATTCTCATTCAAAAGAATAACAGGCTCAACACTTCTATACAAATGTGTTCAATTCAAATGCAATCACCCAAAATACCATCTCAGCCTGCTTGAGATTTTATATACATCTTACACGACACACCAGGGACTGGCTGCTCAGTCCTAATCATTAACGAAATCAAGGCATGATCAGACATTCCAACTGGAGAACCAACCTTACTTGCCACAACACCAGGGAAGTTTGTGTAAAGTCAGTCCAAGAAGTTATCAGACAAGTGATTACCTTCACTTATGATCTACTCACAGACTGATTCAGAGGTAAAGTCCAAACCTTAAGCCATAATCAGTAGGAGAAACAGAATTTAACCATTCCCTATGGTGAGCATTGAAATATAGGACCTAAAGCCCCATAATCATGATGATAAAGCCAGGAATCTGCACAGTAAGGCATAGCGAAGGAAAACCAACTTGGTATGAAATGGAGCTGTTGCCAAAACCCTTTCCGAAGTAAAATTTCTGCAAAAATTATGAGTTGCTGATGCCTTACAATAGGAACACTAACCTTCAGGACTTTCATTAGACTTTGATCAAATTCTTTGTGAAATTTTGATGTCAAAACTCTTAACAAGAAATGACATTGCATTTTTGGAGAAGACAATTTGGAATTCTACTGTAATACCAGAAAAATAAATAAGGAACACTACTTCTAATGTTCAAAGATTTTGCCAAATAATCTGGGACAATAAATCTGTTTTCTGATAATCTCTCATACTTTTCCAAGAGAGAATTTGAAAGAATTGTGGCAAACTCTTAGTCCCAAAATAATATTTAGCTCTGAAATAGAGCAAATGAGTTACCATCACCTTATATTCCTCAAACCCTACAAAGAAGGCGATGCTTGGAGTTCATTTAAGCAATTAGCTCAAGCCAACACTAACAGGATGTATCTTACCAATGAGAACTTTAATCAGAAGTTTTTTCAAAGGTTATAAGTTGAACCTTTAAATACTGTGAAACTACGGACACATGAAAATTCCATAGAATAGACATGACTACTGGAGGTCCTGCAATACTAAAAAGCACTAAATATACACACCATAATACCTGAAAAGACGAGATCTAATATCAAATACTCAAGTACGGAATCATGCATGGATCTGTATCCCTTAACAGCCGAAATTTTAATGTTTTCACAAAAAAGCGAACGTAAAATTTTAACCATCATTCAAATTAGTTTTTGTCAAAAATAGCCAACTATCCAAGAGTGTAAGAAAAAAAATAGAAAATTGTCCAAAAAATGTATAAAATATGGACAATCATCCAAGAAATCTGTCAAAAAAAATTGCCAATCATACCAAAAATGCAAAAGAATGGCCAATACTCCAAAAATAATGGCCAATCATCCAATACCTGTCAAAAAGTAGCCAATCATCTAGGTATAAAAGAACTCTCGGGCAATGATTCCTCAACCATTCTGAAAGAGACACCATCTCATGGTGATCACTTGAAGGTCTGCCCGAGAATGAAACATTGCACTAAAATTGGTAAATCTTTGACCCATTGATGAAACGAAGATATTTCCATGAATTGTGAAAGTATGAGAAAATATGCATCTAGGAGTCCGTTGAAAACACCAAGTCTTTTCTCTTTATCACCCCCCAGAAGAGGGAATTTCAATAGCAAACTTTGTGAGAACTGTAATCATTTTGAGGGCTGAGACATCTACAACTTGTTTTAACCCCCTCAATCTTTGGAGGTCTTGGGTATAACCCGTTGCAAATTCCCAGATAAATTACATAATTTTGCTTCAAAATCTGTGCCAATGCTGTATTGCTAGATAATTCTGAAATAGGGCTGGTTCCTTGGACAAAGGAGAATTGGAGCCTGGAGGGATCAGGTAGACTCTTTTGACTACAGCTAGCAATCCAGGATTGGGACAAAGGCCATCCCAAACATGAGAGAAACTATTCCTCCGGTAGGGATTTGCAAAGAAGGACGACTGTTCTCTCATAAGATCTGGAGTCTAGTTAGAAACTCTTCTGGAATGCCTAAGAGTGGAATCCTGATATACCTCGGATACAAGAGGATTTCCTTTGGGTACAATTCCAAGACCGTCAAAGCAGACTTTAAAAGTCGGAGACTTGGATATCATTAGAAAGTGACTCGTAGTATCACCAAGTATTGGTACCCACTCGAGCAACTACTTATATACAAAATAAGACTCAATATAAGGGAAAAATAGAAATATTAAATATTTCTGCGCCTCACTGTCCCAAGCATAAAGACAATTATTTTCATCTCTTAATCACCATACATACAAAGGTTGTTGGTACAGCCTCAGTAGTCCTATCTTAAAACAATTTTATATAAACAGGTCAGATAATTCCAAACCAAATTAAAATTTTCTCCCTATAATACTAAAAAATAACTCCTACTTCATAATCAGAAAAGTAGAGTATTTCATTTCAAGAAAGCTTAGATTGATTGATTGATTTAAAGTTTTCAGGCATCCTGACATCTGAGGTCATTGACGCCAGTAACATTTAATTTATGTATACAAAAATAAAAAATAAAAGTATTCAGTTTAAGTCATAAAAGTTAAATATTTTTCAGAAGACCTGCTTCTGAAATAAATCTAAAAATGCCACTTGCATGGTAGGACACATCATTTCCAAGAATCTTGGCAAGGATGAACCTACCACCCTCACCTCAAGCCTCAAACAAATATCTATTCCTTAAGTTGTAATAATTGGGGCATTCGGTCAACAAATGCCTTACTGTTAGAGGTACTAAACAGTCTTCACAATACGGTTGGTGTTGGCTCTTCAGCAGAAACTCGTGTGTCAACCGAGTGTGACCGATACGGAGACGACAAAGAGACTTCTCCCATTTTCGGGGCATCATCATATACCTCCAAGGAGATATGTCATTTGTTACCTCTCGCATTTTATTCCCATCTAGGCTATCCCATTGCTGTTGCCATTTATTGCAAACCAATTTCTTTATGTCAGGTAAGAAATCATTACAGGGAATGGGATACCTTCTTGGCAGCAACTCGGATGCAGCCTTCTTAGCCAGTGAATCTGCCTTCTCATTCCCAGACACACCTACATGTGCTGGAACCCAACAAAATTGAACTGTTATACCTCTCCGTCCAATAATAAAAAGCCATTCTAAAATCTTTAAAACTAAAGGGTTATTAGAATTAAAAACTTCTATAGCTTGAAGGACACTTCTTGCATCATTAAAAATTGTAAAATTACCCTCCTTCTCCAACGCTATTTTCTAAATAGCGGTTAATATGCCATACAGTTCGGCAGTAAATATGGAAGCGGTCAGAGGAACTGCACTTCTACAATTAAAACCATTACTATGTACTCCAAATCCAACGCCAGCATCAGATTTGGAGCCATCAGTATGTTCATTAAAAAGATACCTGGCTTCTAGGTCTGAAATTCTTCTTATCTCCAATAAAATATTTACAAAAAGATATCTCTGGTAACTTCCATGGAGGCGTTAATGATACCTTGAATGGAAGTACCTTATTTCTAATTATATCCAGACTATTTAATAATCGTTTCACCCGAAAGCCATAAGGTTGAGGAGATTTTGGGTGCAACTCAAAGTATGATGCGTGTCTTACAAGGCTTACAGTCTGAAAGGCTAGAGTGTTAGGGAGTCTTTGCAATCTAAACTAATACCGAATAATGGAAGACATTCGGTAAAGGTCTAGAGGTAACTCTCCAGTATCAACAAGGAGACTTGGGATAGGCGAGGTTTTAAAAGCTCCAGTAGACAATCTAATATCTGCATGATGTATCGAGTCTAATATTTTTAACCGGCTTGGGGTGGCTGAAGAATATATTTCACAACCATAACTAATTTTGGTAAAAATCAAGGCCTTGTATAATTTTAAAATAGTATTGCGGTCTGCCCCCATGATGTATGGGACAATACTTTTAAGATATTCAGAGCTTCAACACATTTAGCTTTTAACGCTATTAAGTGAGAAACCCATGTAAGCCTACAATCAATTATCAAACCTAAAAATTTAGCTTCTCAAGAAAGCTTAGACGTAACTACTACTTAAGCATCTGCAAAGTAGAGTATTTCAAGAAAACTTAAGATGTATCCCATACTTAAGCATCTGCAAAGTAGAGTATTTCAAGAAAACTTAAGAGTAACTCCTACTTAAAAGTCAGAAAAGTAGAGCATTTCAAAAATACTTCCTACTTTATTAACCAAAAACAGCATTTGTTTAGAGAGCCAACTTCCAAACTGGAAATTTAAAGACGTCTATTGGCATAAACAATTGGCTCAAGGACGGGGATTAAATCAACCTAGAACAAGCTTTGGTATATGATTATTATTATTATTATTATTATTATTACTATCCAAGCTACAACCCTAGTTGGAAAAGCAAGATGCTATAAGCCCAGGGGCTCCAACAGGGAAAAATAGCCCAGTGAGGAAAGGAAATAAGGAAATAAATAAATGAAGAGAACAAATTAACAATAAATCATTCTAAAATAAGTAACAACGTCAAAACAGACATGTCACATATAAACTATTAACATAAAAAACAAATATGTCATAAATAAACTACAAAAAGACTCATGTCCGCCTGGTCAACAAAAAAGCATTTGCTCAAACTTTGAACTTTTCAAGTTCTACTGATTCAACCACCCGATTAGGAAGATCATTCCACAACTTGGTAACAGCTGGAATAAAACTTCTTGAGTACTGCGTAGTATTGAGCCTCGTGATGGAGAAGGCCTGGCTATTAGAATTAACTGCCTGCCTAGTATTACAAACAGGATAGAATTGTCCAGGGAGATCTGAATGTAAAGGATGGTCAGAGTTATGAAAAATCTCATGTAACATGCACAATGAACTAATGATTGTCCTAAATAATTTGGAAGTTCTTTGTGGTATAGAAATCCTCAACGCTAATGAGAATTAAAAGTACCAATATAACTTTGCACTTGAGATGGCAAGTTATTTCAACATTCTAGGCTAGAGGTGTAAGAATACTACCACGGCACATCCTGCGTCTCTGAGAAAGCGACTGAAAGAACAGTTGCTACCCTGCAGTCTTGCTTTGTAGCAAAAGGTTTGGCCCACTGCCAATAAATGTGGAACTGCTGCCATTCAGTTGGACTATTTAGTTATAGGTTAGACACACTGCCAATAACTGTGGTTGATGACTGCAACGGCACGCTATCGTAAAAACCCCTGCCAAATTATAGAGTGCATCAGACCACCAATGCCTTCACGTTGGGATAACGGTAAGAGAGAAGATAGTTAATTCATAGATTCTATCCGAAACAAAAATGCAGAATCAAGTGTATAAATCTTAGAAATAGCAGTCTCCGAAGACTTGGAAGGAGAAGCAGCATCAGAATTCATGTTACTTATTTGAATATTTTTTTCTAAAAGGTTATGTAAGAAACATACCACCTCATATTCTGTTCTGGCCTATTTTCTTCTTTTTTCCATTTACCTGGACATACAATTACCCAATTGGAATTAACACTGATGAACTAGTGGCTGAGCTTGCAAGCAACTGAAAGTACAAAAACACGATGCAACAGATAAGCTATGGTAAAAGTTTCAAGATACATCTGGTGCTAAAGGAATCGTACGATAAGCCAACACAGCTAGACAGGATATATGAGGTTGCTTAAAAGCATTTACTTATGCAAGTGGAGGGATATTAGGATCTCTGTCTCTGCCTCACAATCCAGTTGCAGAAGGGGAGAATTTTGCATTAGAATGTCAAAACTAAATAATGAATCAGAGACTGCGAGAGGATCTCAAATCTGCAATGTGCTATACACCATCAGAACCCTTACTATATAGAACACTAGAACATCCACATCTGACTTCAGAAGTCAGGTTAGGGTCTGAAACAGAACAGGTTACTTCAGAATGATTGCCTTTAATTTTAGACTTGCTGGACTTCTGAGCTTTCAAGAAAGAAGTAAATAAAATTAAGACCTTTGAAGTTCATCACTAACAAGATAAAGAGCTGGATTTCCCCCTGAACTAAAAGCAAGTTTCCTTTTCCGCCTTAAAATTTCAATTTGGTCAGCTACAGAAACATACTTTTCCACAAGAGGCCTTCACAATCATCACAATGATTATTCAAATCGCAGTGCTGTCCATGACAGAAAGCAAGAGGGTATGCAGATCATGATCACACAGAAAATATTTCCTGAATAATTTATGCTGTAGTATTAAACCCAGAGAAAGACATCTCTAAACAGAGCTAAATCAGCCATGTCTGATTATTACAGGCCCCTAAATTCTTTATAGTGGTCAACATCCCATCCCCATATCTGATGAGAAATGCTGAAATCCCGCAAAAACTTTGCAACAGTGAATGGGCCATAAGCAAACCGGGCTGCTGCTCACAGGCTACAAAAGTCGGGAAAGTGATCGACGGCCATCCAGTGCAGACTAACCCTCACCAGGAAGGACTGGGTAACCCTAAACAGCAAGGGAACCCTAAACAGAGCAAGGGTGAAACTGTGCAAACCTAGAGATAACCACCACAGATGGAAATTAGCCATCAACCCTGAATGTCCATGTGGGGCAACAATATAAACAATGGAACACATCCATTGAGGGCACCCACTGGGCCCTCATTGCTCGGATCAAGAGCTCAAGGGAAGCAATTGAAATGCCCTCCTGTGGGTTTTTGTCATTGGCATGATAACATGCATACATATACCAAGGTCCTCCCCCCAATTTTGGGGGGTAGCCAACATCAAACAAATGAAACAGAAAAGGGGACCTCTCCTCTCTATGTTCCTCCCAGCCTGACAAGAGCCTCGACCGTGTTCGGCTGGTACTGCTAATAATATATGATGATCAAAACCAAAAAATCTGAAATGGTAACTGAAAGACACTACTATGTGGCTAGCACAAGCCATCGGTTCGCTCCAGTCTCATCACTTTACTGAAAGAATAAAGCCTATTGAGAGGAAATCAGGAAATTCTTTAAGTTTTAGGGGTTGATGAAATTAAGCTTCCAGAGAGAAGCAATTTGAACATCAGGAGAAGTTCATAAAAAATTAATCAGTTTTGATATACAAGTTGTTAAATGATAAAACTTAATTATCAACCTAAAAATACCATAAATCAAGTTAACATTGAATACTTGGAATAAAAACAAAAAGCAATCATGTGTGTTCCATAAATTTTGCCCATACTTAATTGGTAAAATAAAATGGTATCTGATAACTTTTGAACAAGAATTAGTAATTTTGTTAAATTTAATCTAAGAATTTGTAATGAATTTGACACTGAGATTTGACAAATTATTTTTGAACACACATTTACTAATTTTGATCAATTTTGACTAAAAGTTCTGAATAAGACATTTTGGATCAAGAATTTAGAATTTCTGAAAACCAGAAATTTTATAAACTTGGAATTTTCCTAGCAATATAAGAACTTACTTAATGAAACCCCATTTACACGATTACTATTTTGATTAAAGTTTTTGCTAATTACCGCTAATTTGACAATAGATTTGTGGCTTTCTAAATATAGTTTGAAATCATGTACTGTATACAATAAAAAACTAAGAGATCAGTTCTTTGGCTTTCACATACAATCCTTTAACATCAAATACATATAACATTGATTGAGCCATTTCTTAACATTTAATCTATAGAATAGACTTGATACCATAAAGAAATTCAACCATCATTTTCTCTAAAACCCAAAGAACTTCTTAATGAAGTAGTACCTCAGGTTACGGGTCATTGAATACTAGCAAATCAGGATATGAGAATACATACATACCTACATATATAAGGCACTTCCCCCAATTTTGGGGGTAGCCGACATCAACAAACTATAATCTAGAGACAAATGGGCAGTTTTTATGAACAAGTAATAAAGATACCAGTATTAAATTTGTCTCTAGATAGGTTTCTTATCAACATTAAATCCGTATAAAAAAAAACAATGACCAAGTTTTCATAAAACGTAAATTAAGGGATTCACAGTTAGCGATAGAGAATGTTATTCAAGAGAACGATATTTTACCAGAATTATTGTGGAGGGAGGTTCTCCTCTCATTCAGTAACCCAAACACACTCCCTCCTCTCATAGCCACCTCAAGTCAACCAACCATAACTCTCCTCGAAGATAAAATGCAACTTAAATCAATTCTATTTTCCATTGCAAATTAGTGCAATTTTGAAGGGTAGCCGACATCAAAGAAATGAAACCAAAAAGGGGACATCTCCTCTCTATGTTCCTCCCAGCCTGAAATAAAAAGAAAATTCATCAAAAAGGTCACTACTGTACCTTCATTTCTGCAATTATCAGAATTTAGTATAAATTCATCATATGACATAGTAAAAATGCTTTATTACCAAGCTGATAAAACTTGAATGGCTGCCTCTTGAGTGAACCAAATTAATATCCTGTCACAGTAACAATTCAAGTAAACAGACCATGATGTTTATCCCCAACCCGACCCCCCCCCCCTCTCTTCACTACATAACCATTAACATTTCTTCTTTCCCAATGCTATTCTTACTTTAACCCTTTTACCCCCAAAGGACGTACTGGTACTTTTCACAAAACTCATCCCTTTATCCCCTGGACGTACCGGTACGTTCTTGCAAAAAACTGCTATTTAAATTTTTTTTTTCATATTTTTTATAATTTTTTGAGAAACTTCAGGCATTTTCCAAGAGAATGAGACCAACCTGACCTCTCTCTGACGAAAATTAAGGCTGTTAGAGCAATTTAAAAAGAATATACTGTAAAGTGTGCTTGAAAAAAAATAACACCTGGGAGTTAAGGGTTGGAAATTTCCAAATAGCCTGGGGGTGAAAGGTTAACAGAGGCATTCTCCTCTTCCATCAAAACCTCTTCTCTCCATCTCATCCTTCGCCTTATCTCGTCATCTAATTCTCTGTTTCCCTCTTGATCTTCTCCCCCTTAACAGGTTCCTGCCAAGCCCTTCCCACTCCCTCCCCACCATCCTTGCTCAACACGTGGACAACATTTCAGTCCTGACACAACATACTGTATATCATTCAATGACTTAAATAGATTGAAGAGTACAAAAAACTGAATGACCAAATACTACAAGACCAATGCAAACAAAACTGACATGCTCATTGTTTACTATAACTTCCAAATATTAAAGGGTAGTTTATGAAGATTATTATAGGAAAATATGATAGCACAGAGATCATAAAATAGGTAGTACTATTTTGAACATTAATCTTGTCTATTAAAATGTCTGATTAGAACGAGGTTTTTCTCATAAAAACCTATAAGGTTGTCTTAGATGGCAAGAAAAAGGGAATTTCTATGAAAAATTAGCAATAGTGTGCCCTTTTAAATGAACATTTATATTTTTTGTATCAACGTGAGAATACTGTATCTATTCAAATCAAAATTTTTTACATACATTAATCAATTGCAACAGTATTTTTCATAATTTCAAATATATTTCTTTTTTTAGAGAAATATTTAGCAAAAGGTAAGGAGGTGTATGTTGCGTTTATGGATCTGGAGAAAGCATATGATAGAGTTGATAGGGAAGCAATGTGGGATGTGATGAGGTTATATGGAGTTGGTGGAAGGTTGTTGCAAGCAGTGAAAAGTTTATACAAAGGTAGTAAAGCATGTGTTAGAATAGGAAATGAAGTGAGTGATTGGTTTCCGGTGAGAGTGGGGCTGAGACAGGGATGTGTGATGTCGCCGTGGTTGTTTAACTTGTATGTTGATGGAGTGGTGAGAGAGGTGAATGCTCGAGTGCTTGGACGAGGATTAAAACTGGTAGGCGAGAATGACCATGAATGGGAGGTAAATCAGTTGTTGTTTGCGGATGATACTGTACTGGTAGCAGACACAGAAGAGAAGCTTGACCGACTAGTGACAGAATTTGGAAGGGTGTGTGAGAGAAGGAAGTTGAGAGTTAATGTGGGTAAGAGTAAGGTTATGAGATGTACGAGAAGGGAAGGTGGTGCAAGGTTGAATGTCAGGTTGAATGGAGAGTTACTTGAGGAGGTGGATCAGTTTAAGTACTTGGGGTCTATTGTTGCAGCAAATGGTGGAGTGGAAGCAGATGTACGTCAGAGAGTGAATGAAGGTTGCAAAGTTTTGGGGGCAGTTAAGGGAGTAGTAAAAAATAGAGGGTTGGGCATGAATGTAAAGAGAGTTCTATATGAGAAAGTGATTGTACCAACTGTGATGTATGGATCGGAGTCGTGGGGAATGAAAGTGATGGAGAGACAGAAATTGAATGTGTTTGAGATGAAGTGTCTGAGGAGTATGGCTGGTGTATCTCGGGTAGATAGGGTTAGGAACGAAGTGGTGAGGGAGAGAACGAGTGTAAGAAATGAGTTAGCGGCTAGAGTGGATATGAATGTGTTGAGGTGGTTTGGCCATGTTGAGAGAATGGAAAATGGTTGTCTGCTAAAGAAGGTGATGAATGCAAGAGTTGAGGGGAGAAGTACAAGAGGAAGGCCGAGGTTTGGGTGGATGGATGGTGTGAAGAAAGCTCTGGGTGATAGGAGGATAGATGTGAGAGAGGCAAGAGAGCGTGCTAGAAATAGGAATGAATGGCGAGCGATTGTGATGCAGTTCCAGTAAGCCCTGCTGCTTCCTCCGGGGCCTTAGATGACCGCGGAGGTAGCAGCAGTAGGGGAGTCAGCATTATGAAGCTTCATCTGTGGTGGAAATGTGGGAGGTTGGGCTGTGGCACCCTAGCAGTACCAGCTGAACTCGGTTGAGTCCCTGATTAGGCTGAAGGAACATAGAGAGTAGAGGTCCCCTTTTTGTTTTGTTTCATTGATGGTGTCGGCTACCCCCCAAAATTGGGGGAAGTGCCTTGGTATATAGATAGATAGAATAAAAACCTAAGATCTTGATTGATTCCTGTGGGAGAATTCTATCTGTTAATATTAGGGTTGGACTTATGATTTTTCTCCACATGGCCCAGCATTGCAGAGAGAGGACCATTCTAAACTGGGGTGCAATAAGGCAAAAACACATGAATTTCACTCCGAGGTAAAATTTCAAGGTAGGTCAGATAGAAAGATGGGGAGAAAAAGCAAGAAAAGAGGTCAATATGAATAAAAATAAAGGGGTACAGTTATGGATAGAGGAGATATAATGAGTATCTACTGTACCTAGATATTAGCTCAGTATAAATGTCTACGAAGTATGGCCATAACAGAACGTCTGCTTGGTAGTCGTATCTCACTGGCTATAGCTTAAACCTGAAAGATAAATGAGAAAATCAAGAATCGTAGGGGTCAACTGCAAGGGTAATACCTATGATTTAAAAACAATAGAATAAAATGCAGATCGCAACTTTCAAAGGTTTTTTGCATACATCCCTCAGTTCTTTCTCTATACAAACCAATGTCAATCTGTTATAAGTGAATCTGTTTGTATGTTAAATTTGTGATCAACTATCATACACGAGTATTAATGGAAAACCTTGGGTAGTTTGTAGCGCTACGGCCAAGCATCCAAATTTGCTTATTATCGCTCCGACTGTTATCTTGTATAGAATAAAAATGTTGGGAAATGGTCTACGGATCTTAAATATGTGCTTAAATGCACACTTTTATGTTTTTTGCCGAAAACCCTAAATTACCTGAAAATTTGTGGCTAGAGTTCTTACTCCGGCCACAAATCTTCTCGCTCCCGTAGTAGGTAAGGGGGGGGGGGGTCCGGGGGGGCAAAGCCCCCCTGGGTAAGGATACAGCTTTTAGCATAGGTTAGGTGGGTTTTTTAAGTTAGCTTCTCTCGCCAAAATAGTTTTTAGAACGACGGCCACAGTTCAGAATATTCCAGTTTTCTACGAACTCGTTTTTAGAATGACGGCCACAGTCCACCCCACTTTATAATATTCCCATTTTCTATGAATGAAAACGGATCTGGCCGTCACCCTACAAAGGCTCCAAAACCTTTTACTCTCTTCCTCTCGAAACCCAATAGATCTAACTCCACTCTCGAACACACACATCTGATTACCCCCTTCTCATTCAGGACCAAACCTTTAGGGGAGAGCTGTTAGGCTAAACATGACTGAAGTTTCGATACTGATTTACAGAGTTCTTAAGAAGAGAGCTAAAAGCATACATGATGCTTAGTGGAAAGATTAGACTGGATTGTAATATCTGAGACACATAGGAGAGTGCTGGAACTGGGGAGGCCAAATCAGCAATCTACACAGCTACTACAGTAGTACACGAGATCAAACTACCCAGAACTCAAACAATTCCATATTCAAACAATTTTCAACCATACAAGTATTTGTTTTATACAGTAAGATTAATGACCTTTTTAACCCTTTTACCCCCAAGCTATTTGGAACTTTCCAACCCTTAACCTCAAGTTGCTTCCTTTTTCAAGCACATTTTGCAGAGGAAGGCCAAGGTTTGGGTGGATGGATGGAGTGAAGGAAGCTCTGGGTGATAGGAGGATAGATGTGAGCGAGGCAAGAGAGCGTGCTAGAAATAGGAATGAATGGCGAGCGATTGTGACGCAGTTCCGGTAGGCCCTGCTGCTTCCTCCGATGCCTTAGATGACCGCGGAGGTAGCAGCAGTAGGGGACTCAGCAGTATGAAGCTTCATCTGTGGTGGATAACGGGGGAGGGTGGGCTGTGACACCCAAGCAGTACCAGCTGAACTCGGTTGAGTCCCTTGTTAAACTGGGAGGAATGTAGAGTAGAGGTCCCCTTTTTGTTTTTGTTTCTTTGTTGATGTCGGCTACCCCCAAAATTGGGGGAAGTGCCTTGGTATATGTATCTATGTATTTTGCAATATATTTTTTTTAAATTGCTCTAACAACCTTAATTTTCATCATAGAGAGGTCCGGTTTATCTCATTCTTTTGGAAAATGCCTTAAGTTTCTCAAAAAGTTATCGAAGATATGCAAAAAAAATTTAAAGAGCAGTTTTTTGCAAGGACGTACCGGTACATCCATGGGGGTAAAGGGAGGAGTTTTGTGAAACGTACCAGTAAGTCCATTAGGGGTAAAAGGGTTAAGAGTACATGTACTATGACTCATGAACTGTTGGGTGCGATCACTGAACTCTGTTATAGGTGACGTGCGTTAGTCTGATACGTGACGTGTTTGTACCAGAGATTGAACAAAAATTTGGAGGTTTAACCAACTGAAAGGACATTAATGAGTTCACACACTTACCCATGGAGAGAGGCTTGTCCAAAAACAGGTGTCTCACCCAATTCAAAAGTGCAAAACTTAGTTCCGTTAACTTTTTCATCAATAAATTCGGCGTTTATTCATACAGAATGGTTCTTAAAAAGTTTAGTAGTGGCAGTTTTGAAAACCATAACAGAATTAAGAAAGAAGATAATTGGAAAGGCAGGAAAGTATGTCTGAATGACTGACACTTCCAAAGAGTACGGTATTTCTATTACAAGCTAAGCTATAAGTCTAGTTGGAAAAGCAAGATGCTGTATGCCCAAAGACACCAACAGGAAAAATAGCCCAGTGATGAAAGGAAACAAGGAAATATATAAACTATAAGCAAATTAATAAACAAAATAAAATATTTCAAGAACAATAATATTAAATTAGATCTTTCATATATAAACTATAAAATTAGAAAAAAAGGAAAAACAAGATAAAATAGTGTGCCCGAGTGTACCCTCAAGCAAGAGAACTCTAATCCAAGAACAATCGTTTGATTTTGGAATGTTGTAAAACCAAAATTGACTATTAGTCCAAACTCTTTAAGGTTAACCAAGGCTGCTTTGACGAATTTGAAAAAAAACGAGCATTGATAGCATTCTGAGGTATAGGGAGGCCGCCACTTAGATAAAACTAATGAAAATTATTTGGGCAATTTTCAAGCTACATAGTCTGGATGATCTTTTCACCGTGACGATGTGGGCCTCTCTTGGAAAAACCCGAGGAGGATTTATACCACACATGACCCTTTTACCCCCAAAGGACGTACTGGTACGTTTCACAAAACTCGTCCCTTTACCCCCATGGTCGTACCGGTACGTCCTTGCAAAAAAATGCTATTTAAAATTTTTTTTGCATATTTTCGATAATTTTGAGAAAATTCAGGCATTTTCCAAGAAAATGAGACCAACCTGACCTCTCTATAACAAAAATTAAGGCTGTTAGAGCAATTTAAAAAAAAAATATACTGCAAAATGTGCTTGAAAAAAAATAACCCCTGGGGGTTAAGGGTTGAAATTTCCAAATACCCTGGGGGTTAAAGGAATAAAGATAGGGCACTGCTTGGGTATAAACTTATGAAAGATACACTAACTCTAATGAGGTTTGGCAATGCAACTGGGGACCTTAAGATCAATCCCTTACTTATTTACCATTCCAAAATCTCAAAGTTTTTCAGGAAGAAACCACATGACAAGGGACAACTATTGGATGTGGAGGGCTGGTAATAAATCCCGGGTAACTAACTATGAATGCAAGAGTTGATGGGAGAAGTACAAGAGGAAGGCCAAGGTTTGGGTGGATGGATGGAGTGAAGGAAGCTCTGGGTGATAGGATTGATGTGAGAGAGGCAGGAGAGCGTGCTAGAAATAGGAATGAATGGAGAGTGATTGTGACGCAGTTCCAGTAGGCCCTGCTGCTTCCTCCGATACCTTAGATGACCACGGAGGTAGCAGCAGTAGGGGATTCAGCATTATGAAGCTTCATCTGTGGTGGATAATGTGGGAGGGTGGGCTGTGGCACCCTAGCAGTACCAGCTGAAATAGGTTGAGTCCCTTGTTAGGAAGGGAGGAACGTAGAGAAGAGGTCCCCTTTTTTGTCTCGTTTCATTTGTTGATGTCGGCTACCCCCCAAAATTGGGGGAAGTGCCTTGGTATATGGATGGATGGGATACTGCAAAGTGTGCTTGAAAAAAAAAAAAAAACACCTGGGGGTTAAGGGTTGGAAATTTCCAAAAAGCCTGGGGGTAAAAGGGTTAACAGACGCATTCTCCTCTTCCATCAAAACCTCTTCTCTCCATCTCATCCTTCACCTTATCTCGCCATCTGATTCTCTGCCTCCCTCTTGATCTTCTCCCCCTAACAGGTTCCTGCCAAGCCCTTCTCACTCCCTCCCCACCGTCCATGCTCAACACGTGGACATAACATTTCAGTCCTGACACAACGTACTGTATATCATTCAATGACTTAAATAGATTGAAGAGTACAAAAAACTGAATGACCAAATACTATAAGACCATTGCAAACAAAACTGTTTGACATGCTCATTGTTTACTATAACTTCCAAATATCAAAGGGTAGTTTATCAAGATTATTATAAGAAAATATGATAGCACAGAGATCATGAAATAGGTAGTACTATTTTGAACATTAATCTTGTCTATTAAAATGTCTGATTAGAATGAGGTTTTTCTCATAAAAACCTATAAGGTTGTCTTAGATGGCAAGAAAAAGAGAATGTCTAGGAAAAATTAGCAATAGTGTGCCCTTTTAAATGAACATTGATATTTTTTGTATCAACATGAGAATACTGTATATTCAAATCAAAGTTTTTTACATACATTAATCAATTGCAAGTGTATAAGTTATCTCAAACTGCAACAGTATTTTTCATAATTTCATAATTTCAAATATTTCTTTTTTTAGACAAGTAATAAAAACCTAAGATCTTGATTGATTCCTGTGGGAGAATTCCATCTGTTAATATTAGGGTTGGACTTATGATTTTTGTACACATGGCCCAGCATTGCACAGAGAGGACCATTCTAAACTGGGGTGCAATAAGGCAAAAACACATGAATTAAACTGCGAGGTAAAATTTCAAGGTAGGTCAGATAGAAAGATGGGGAGGAAAAGCAAGAAAAGAGGTCAATATGAATAAAAATAAAGGGGTATAGTTATGGATAGAGGAGATAAAATGAGGAGATAAAATGAGTATCTACTGTACCTAGATATTAGCTCAGTATAAATGTCTACGAAGTATGGCCATAACAGAACGTCCGCTTGTAGTCGTATCTCACTGGCTATAGCTAACACCTGAAAGATAAATGAGAAAATCAAGAACACTGCAAGGATAATACCTATGATTTTAAAAATAGAATAAAATGCAGATTGCAACTTTTAAAAGGTTTTTTGCATACATCCCTCAGTTCTTTCTCTAATACAAACCAATATCAATCTGATGTTTTAAGTGAACCTGTTTTGTATGTTAAATTTGTCATCAACTATCATACACGAGTATTAATGGAAAACCTTGGGTAGTTTGTAGCGCTACGGCCAAGCATCCAAATTTGCTTATTATCGCTCCGACTGTTATCTTGTATAGAATAAAAATGTTGGGAAATGGTCTACGGATCTTAAATATGTGCTTAAATGCACACTTTTATGTTTTTTGCCGAAAACCCTAAATTACCTGAAAATTTGTGGCTCGAGTTCTTACTCCGGCCACGAATCTTCTCGCTCCCGTAGTAGGTAAGAGGGGGGGGGGGTCTGGGGGGGCAAAGCCCCCTGGGTAAGGATACAGCTTTTAGCATAGGTTAGGTGGGTTTTTAAAGTTAGCTTCTCTCGCCAAAATAGTTTTTAGAACGACGGCCACAGTTCAGAATATTCCAGTTTTCTACGAACTCGTTTTTAGAATGACGGCCACAGTCCACCCCACTTTATAATATTCCCATTTTCTATGAATGAAAACGGATCTGGCCGTCACCCTACAAAGGCTCCAAAACCTTTTACTCTCTTCCTCTCGAAACCCAATAGATCTAACTCCACTCTCGAACACACACATCTGATTACCCCCTTCTCATTCAGGACCAAACCTTTAGGGGAGAGCTGTTAGGCTAAACATGACTGTGAGGTTTCGATACGGATTTACAGAGTTCTTAAGAAGAGAGCTAAAAGCATACATGATGCTTAGTGGAAAGATTAGACTGGATTGTAATATCTGAGACACAGAGTGCTGGAACTGGGGAGGCCAAATCAGCAATCTACACAACCACTACAGTAGTACAGAGATCAAACTACCCAGAACTCAAACAATTCCGTATTCAAGCAATTTTCAACCATACAAGTATTTGTTTTATACAGTAAGAATAATGACTTTTTTAACCCTTTTACCCCCAAGCTATTTGGAACTTTCCAACCCTTAACCTCCAGGTGTTTTCTTTTTCAAGCACATTTTGCAATATATATTTTTTAAATTGCTCTAACATCCTCAATTTTCGTCATAGAGAGGTCAGGTTGGTCTCATTCTTTTGGAAAATGCCTTAAGTTTCTCAAAAAGTTATCGAAGATATGCAAAAAAAATTTAAAGAGCAGTTTTTTGCAAGGACGTACCGGTACATCCATGGGGGTAAAGGGAGGAGTTTTGTGAAACGTACCAGTACGTCCATTGGGGGTAAAAGGGTTAAGAGTACATGTACTATGACTCATGAATTGTTGGGTGCGATCACTGAACTCGGTTATAGGTGACGTGTGTTAGTCTGATAAGCGACGTGTTTGTACCAGAGATTGAACTAAAATTTGGAGGTTTAACCAACTGAAAGGACATTAACCCTTTTACCCGCGGGGTATTTGGAAATTTCCAACCCTTAACCCCCAAGGGGTTATTTTTTTTCCCAGCACATTTTGCAGTATACTATTTTTAAATTGCTCTAACAGCCTTAATTTTTGTCATAGAGAGGTCAGGTTGGTCTCATTCTCTTGGAAAATGCCTGAATTTTCTAAAAAAAATTATCCAAAAATATGAAAAACCAATTTTTATAGCATTTTTTTGCAAGGACGTACCGGTACGTCCATGGGGGTAGAGGGATGGCTTTTGTGAAACGTACCAGTACGTCCTTTGGGGGTAAAAGGGTTAATGGGTTCACACACTTACCCATGGAGAGAGGCGTGTCCAAAAACAGGTGTCTCACCCAATTCAAAAGTGCAAAACATATAGTTCCGTTAACTTTTTCATTAATAAATTCGGTGTTTATTCATACAGAATGGTTCCTAAAAAGTTTAGTAGTGGCACTGTTTAGAAAACCACAACAGAATTAAGAAAGAAGATAATTGGAAAGGCAGGAAAGTATGTCTGCATGACTGACACTTCCAAAGAGTATGGTATTTCTATTACAAGCTAAGCTATAAGTCTAGTTGGAAAAGCAGGATGTTGTATGCCCAAAGACTCCAACAGGGAAAAATAGCCCAGTGATGAAAAGAAACAAGGAAATATATAAACTATAAGCAAATTAACAAAATAAAATATTTCAAGAACAATATTAAATTAGATCTTTCATATATAAACTATAAAATTAGAAAAAAAAGAAAAACAAGATAAAATGGTGTGCCCGAGTGTACCCTCATGCAAGAGAACTCTAATCCAAGAACAATCGTTTGATTTTGGAACATCCTAAAACCAAAATTGACTATTTGTCCAAACTCTTTAAGGTTAACCAAGGCTGCTTTGACGAATTTGAAAAAGAACGAGCATTTATAGCATTCCGAGGTATAGGGAGGCCACCACTTTAGATAAAACTGATGAAAATTATTTGGACAATTTTCAAGCTACATAGTCTGGACGATCTTTTCACCGTGACGATGTGGGCCTCTCTTGGAAAAGCCCGAGGAGGATTTATACCACACACAACCCTTTTACCCCCAAAAGACATACTGGTATGTTTCACAAAACTCATCCCTTTACCACCATGGACATGGACGTACCGGTACGTCCTTGCAAAAAAATGCTATTCAAAATTTTTTTTTGCATATTTTCGATAATTTTTTGAGAAAATTCAGGCATTTTCCAAGAGAATGAGACCAACCTGACCTCTCTATAACAAAAATTAAGGCTGTTACAGCAATTTAAAAAAAAATATACTGCAAAATGTGCTTGAAAAAAAATAACCTCTGGGGGTTAAGGGTTGTAAATTTCCAAATACCCTGGGGGTAAAAGGGATAAAGATAGGGCACTGCTTGGGTATAAACTTATGAAAGATACACCAACTCTAATGAGGTTTGGTAATGCAACTGGGGACCTTAAGATCAATCCCTTACTTATTTACCATTCCAAAATCTCAAGGTTTTTCAGGAAGAACCGCATGAGGGACAATTATTTGATGTGGAGAGCTGGTAATAAATCCCGGGTAACTAACTATGAATGCAAGAGTTGATGGGAGAAGTACAAGAGGAAGGCCAAGGTTTGGGTGGATGGATGGAGTGAAGGAAGCTCTGGGTGATGGGAGGATTGATGTGAGAGGCAAGAGAGCGTGCTAGAAATAGGAATGAATGGCGAGTGATTGTGACGCAGTTCCGGTAGGCCCTGCTGCTTCCTCCGATGCCTTAGATGACCGCGGAGGTAGCAGCAGTAGGGGATTCAGCATTATGAAGCTTCATCTGTGGTGGATAATGTGGAAGGGTGGGCTGTGGCACCCAAGCAGTACCAGCTGAACTCGGTTGAGTCCCCAAAATTGGGGAAGTGCCTTGGTATATGTATGTATGTAACCATGTTCTTCACTCCATGGATGCAGTTAAGTTTTGGCCCAGTGTGAGTAATATCTCCAAGAGGAACAGTTGCCACTCAGCAAGATATATTATGCAATTTTCATCAGAATAGAACATGGGAATCGTGAACTCGACAGTACAGGGCTATTCTGAAATCCGAAACACTTTGGATCAGAAGGACTTTGTACGAGGGATTCTCAACCTGTAACCGCAAAGATATTGATGATTGGGTTAAGACTATTCATAGATGGAGGAGGAAACAAGCGGAGGAAACGAGCAGAAATGAATATTTCTGACAATAGTATTTACATTACTCTCGTATAAAAACAGAACCTAAACATTGGGCTACATAGACAAATCATCAAAGCTACCCAAACAATTGACATTACATAAGACAGTCAGCTTACTCATTGTCTTCTCGAATCTGTGAATAACAAACGGAATTCAATGATTTACAAGACAGAATCACTTCCTGATATAGGGATTACAAACGACTACCACTGAACACAAAAGAATACTAAAGCATACGAAAAGGAAATTCTAAACAACCTAGGTCCTCAATTCATCAGAGACCTTGAGACAGTCTCTCTAGGATTCCCAACGTGGCTTCACGTAGAAACGGAGTCTTAACCCATGAAAGAATGTTACAAATCACTTATACAGGTCCTCAACTTGCAAACATTCAAGAGATGCAAAAATATCCAACAGAAAACAAATCTCATATACTGTATCAATAATTAAATATGACAAATTCATAGATAATTTGTATTTGTCCTAACGATACAAACCTTAGCTATTTATTTTTTTGTTTTGTTTCATTTGTTGATGTCGGCTACCCCCCAAAATTGGGGGAAGTGCCTTGGTGTATGAATGTATATATGTACTTTCTGCAAAGCTGAAAGTAATAACCCTAAATAGCGTAGCTTTGTATTTCAGTTACGGAACAAACTAATAAAACGATATATAGTTTAATGTTGCTTATAAAGCAACATTTGCAATATGAAAGACTATTAGTTTACGTTTGCAGCCGAGAATCATAGGCATGCAAGTTAGGTGAAGCCTTCCCTCGGTGTTAAATTTGTCTTGCAAATAATCCAACCTACTACCAGCTTCTTGTACCCCCATTAAGTTTGTAAGTCGAGTCTTCTCTCTACATTTTAAAATAATAATAATAAGAATTTATATAAAACTTTAATTTTACATGGAAGCTGTTTAATTTTGGAGAAATCTGAAAGGGGGTAACTAAAAAATGGGTAAAATTTCATGAGGGGTCAAAAGTCGAGAGCCCCCATCTTAGGATTACTTACCGGTGGTTTTTCTATGCTATTCGGATGGCTTGATGATGCAAATGGAAGGATTCTTTTCCTATGCGATGTCAACGACGTAGTTTCTTCACACCCTGGTCACAATTGAAATGAAAGCCAATTGCATATAATTAATGTTATTATAAAAAAGAGATTAACCATCCCCATGAGTCGAACTTCAATTCTTACAGAGCTCAGCCAAACAAATTTAGGAGGGAAAAATGCATAACATGTAAGAGATCAAAATATGATAAAAACCTATGATAGACATCTGAATTTCATCTGTTAAACCTATGCTTCTTAAAAATGACCAAGTTCAAGTAATTTGTATTTTTCCTAACGAAACAAACCGTGAGCTCTTTATTAAGGAAAATACTTTCAGAGAAAGACTAGCCATAAGACTTCTAGCCAGGTGTAACACCCCACTTCTAGTTAGTGGGGGGAGTTGGTAGTACTGGCTAGCTTGCCCTCTCACACACACACACACCTGTCTTTTATCGTCAGTTTTGCTTACAGGCAGAATTTACCAAGGGATAGGTGTTGGCAGGCCAAATTTGTATTAACCCTGGATAGGTACGGTGGGTCGTTTGCGACCCCGAGCGTCAAAAAAAAACAGGTTTTTCTCACGTGACTCATCCCTGTGACTGAATTTGTGGGTGATCGACCTGCAGGAGGTGTCTCCCCTACACGCTCTAGTAGTGTCCAGATGTGCATTGCTGTAGCTGTACTCCTTCCCCGATTTCTGAGACGCGTCGGGGTCGTTCGCGTCCGAGTTTACCCTTCTGAGGTAGTTTGCATAATTATCAAAGTTATTACGTATTATGAAATTGTCGTAGAATGGTGCAACTTGTATAGGTTATCAGTTGTGGAAAGTCTTGGTGGATTGTTTGGCTACCATGTGCATGTTTTTTTTTTTAGTTAAAATGTCGTTCATCACCACGAGGACCATTTTACCGCGAGTGCCCCTTTTTCATTTTTTTTCATTTTTTTGCCAAGTCATTTTTCCGTAAGATATTGCCAAATAGTGTCGTAAAACTTTTGCTTGTTTAGTGTTGGAAAGTGTGTCTAGATGATCTGGCTACCCATGCATGACTTTGTTTTTGTCAGATACGACGTAGTTATTGGTATATTGGGTATTTAACTGCGGTTACCAATTTCTGTTTTTTTTTCAATATTTGTAAAAATTACTACGTAGTAAGGAATTGCCGTATATTATTGATTTTTTTTTCATGTTTATGTGTTAGAAAGTGTGCCTTGATGGTTGGGCTAACACGTGCATGTCTTTTTTTTTATCTGAGATGTCGTATATTAGAATGTCGGGCATTTTACCGCGAGTGTCCCTTTTTAATTTTTTTTAATTTTTTTGCCAAGTCATTTTTCCGTAAGATATTGCGAAATAGTGTCGTAAAACTTTTGCTTTTTTAATGTTGGAAAGTGTGTCTAGATGATCTGGCTACCCATGCGTGATTTTGTTTTTGTCAGATACGACGTAGTTATTGGTATATTGGGTATTTAACTGCGGTTGCCAATTTCTGTTTTTTTTTCAATATTTGTAAAAATTTACTACGTAGTAAGGAATTGCCGTATATTATTGATTTTTTTTTCATGTTTATGTGTTAGAAAGTGTGCCTTGATGGTTGGGCTAACACGTGCATGTCTTTTTTTTTATCTGAGATGCCGTATATTAGAATGTTGGGCATTTTTCCGCGAGTGCCCCTTTTTATTTGTTTTGCATTTTTTTGCTTAGTCATGTTACCGTAAGGAATTGGCAAGTAGTGTCGCAAAACTTATATTTTTATAGTGTTGGAAAGTGTTTCTAGATGATCTGGCTACCCATGCCTATTTTTTTTTTAGCCAGATATGGCGTATATATAAGTATGTGTTCGATTTTCCTGTGATTGCCATTTTTTCGTTTTTTCCCATTTCTTTCAAAATTACTACGTACTAAGGAACTATCACAGAGTAATATTTCATTTATATGTTTATTTGTCGGAAAATATGCCTTGATGGTTTGCCTAGCACGTGGCTGAAATTTTTTTTTTCTGAAATGCCGTATATTAGAATGGCCATTTTTCCACGAGTGCCCCTTTTTATTTGTTTTGCATTTTTTTGCTTAGTCATGTTACCGTAAGGAATTGGCAAGTAGTGTCGCAAAACTTATATTTTTATAGTGTTGGAAAGTGTTTCTAGATGATCTGGCTACCCATGCCTATCTTTTTTTTAGCCAGATATGGCGTATATATAGGTATGTGTTCGATTTTCCGGTGATTGCCATTTTTTCGTTTTTTCCCAATTCTTTCAAAATTACTACGTACTAAGGAACTATCACAGAGTAATGATTCCTCTAGATGTTTATTTGTCGGAAAATTTTGTTTACTTTTTTTTTGATTGAATATCATCAAATTTTTTTAGCTAAAATATTGTTTTACATTTTTTTTTTTCGATTTTATTTCCCTTCAAAAAAAATTTTTTGGGTCAGAATTTTAATTTTATAGTCGTAAAATAATCGACAATTATCCAGCAACCCACCATACAATTTTTATGCATATCCAATAATAATTAGATTAGTAAATAACACCTTGAAATTGACATACCCTTCCTACATTTCAAGTGGCAGATTAGGGAGTCTGAGTCAGTGTGGTTGGCGGCCATTTTGTGGACATATCCGAAGCGTAAGCTGCCCTATCTATATATATTCTTGTTCCCTATAGAATTTGTGATATTTTGGTATATTTTTACCTGCATAAATATCATATTATATATTAAATATATGTATTTTTTTACGAAATTTTCAAGTACTCAAAAAATTACCTTTAGATATGGCCCCTGATATAAATGTAATTTACAAAATAATGAAGATTTTTTTACATATTTCTATTTTAGGATAACATATGTTTATTCCCTAAAAAAATTAGCCACTTCCTATTTCATTTGGGTACCCAAAAAAATTCATGAAATTTGGACAATTTTTTTTGGCCAAAAAAAGTTACCCTTTTTTTCTCATTTCAGATCTTCACCTCCATGGGTCTGACTTCATCCAAAATACATCAAGATGTGTCCTAAACATTCAAGAATCAATTCCTAAAAGGATTTGTGTATATATGTATAAACTTTTTTTTTATGAATTTTTATGTCAGGTCTTTTTATTTTTCTACTTAATTTTTTAAAATATTTATAATAAATAGTTTTTCTGCAGATGAGTAGTATTTATCTTTACAGTTGTTTTAAGCATTCATTGAAGTTTTTTTTGGCAAAAGAAAAAAGGAGGTTACTGCAAAAACTGATTTTTCAAGAATTTTTTTTGGCGTCGGGGTCGTTCGCGTCCGAGTATACCCTTAAAGGGGTGTCCGAGGACCGTACCTATCCAGGGTTAAGAGCTAAAGGTTGGTCTTGTTACGAAATTACTTTACAATTTGTTATTTGTTCCGACACTAAATACGAACCCTTCTGCTCTTCATTAAGGAAGACTCACGACTAAGGTGGTGGCAGTGCTAACCAACTGGCTGGCTTTTGACCCATGGTTTTTCCCCCCTTCGTGTTACGCACTTAACCCTATTTGGAAATTTCCAACCCTTAACCCCCAGGGGGTTATTTTTTCCCCAGCACATTTTGCAGTATATTTTTTTTAAATTGCTTTAACAGCCTTAATTTTTGTCATAGAGAGGTCAGGTTGGTCTCATTCTCTTGGAAAATGCCTGAATTTTTTCAAATTTTTTTAAAAAAGATGAAAAAAATAATTTTTATAGCATTTTTTTGCTAGGACGTACCGGTACGTCCATGGGGGTAAAGGGGTGGCTTTTGCGCAACGTACCAGTACGTCCTTTAGGGGTAAAAGGGTTATAAGGGGGAAAACCTCGACGCTTCGCTAAAACCTCAGTGCAATAGCACGCTCTAGCAGCCTAATCAAGCTGTGTGATTGTGCGATACCAGCAGAGTGACTAGTCTGGGTAATATTTCTCAAAAATCAAGAGATCTTTAAACCAACAAACGTTACCAAATCCCACCTCCCCAGGGTGCATTGAGAACATGAGTATACACCTCTGGTTTTACCTGCAAAGAGAGGAGGCCAGTTTGCAAAGTATCGTAATCTTTGAACCAACCATAAAGGTTAGCCAATCCCACTTAGCCAGGGGATATGGGGACAAGGATCTACAGTATCTCTATACCAGGTTACACAAGGGAAATGGTTTTACCTATAGACAGAGGAGGCCAGCTTGCAAAGTACTGCAGGTGCTGTTCCCCCAGAGATGGGAAGATGAAAGAAAGAGCCAGTCATTCTTCTCATTCATCCCAGACTTAATCCATAGTAACCTCGGCACTACACCATCTGCTACTTGCCCATCAAGGAGCCTGGGGTGTTTAACCCATTTTGTCATCCTGCCACCACATGGGCAAGGGAGAATGTACCCATGTTCGTGGGGGTCTTGTCTTCAAGGTAATGGGTAGCTTAAGTCGTCCGATGCTTCCACAGACCCGCTCGTAGAACCTGTATCAGTAGTTTTTCTTGAATGCTATGGCCATACCTATGCCCCTAACGTCATGAGCTGTGGGTCATCTCATTTAAGGAGAAGGATCAGCGTTCAACGCTTATGACCTTGCGAATCCAAGCCGAGAACGGGCTCTTGGTGATCCTTCGGTTTACCTTCCCTGAACTGACGAAGAGTACTGACACTCTGGGGTGAGCTCCTGTAGTTCTCCTGAGGTAGCACCTCAGGTTCTCCCTAGTGTATTACAGTAGCTGTTGATCTGGATCATTGGTCACGCTACATAGGACTCCCAATCTGAATGGTTTGAATGTGGGATCCGAGCTTCTAGGAACAAAGTTGAGTATTACCTTACCCATTGCCGTGAATGAGACGAAGGAGGACCATAGGATTTGCCTATTAGCCAAAGCCAAAATGAGCGAGAGAACTGTCTTCAAGGATAGGTGAAGATCTGCTGTTTGGCGTCCTGGGTCCTTGGGGGAACTCTTTAGGGACCGAAGGACACGAACCATGTTACGTGGATTAGGTCTATCTTCTGACTGAGAGAATACCAACACAAAGGAGAGGTTAATACTTTTCAGCTTGAAGCCGAAGCTCAAGGACGAGTAGTAGCCTTTCATTGCCGAGACCGAGGGGAGTTTCCCCCCTTGAAGGTTATGCTGGAAAGTAGCAACGAGGGGGTGAGATACCCTGTCCATGACATCAACCACTGAAGGAAGTACGCTAGCCTGTTAGCCAGCAACTGGAGAATTTTGGAGGTATCCAGAATATCCTTTTACAACTTGCTGTGAAAGCTTCTCCGTGTAAGGAGATGTTGGCAAGTGTCTCGACACTTCCATCAGCAGCCGAAGAAGGTACGGGAACCATTCCACAGATGCAAAGCGGAACCGAGAGGGGCATTGACAGGTTGCTGATGATCTTGCCTTGTTAAGCACCCTCGTCATCAGGCAGTGCGGCGGAAGATGGGGAAAATGGCTAAAACGCCAGCTGACCTGCCGTTGCTGAATGGATCCAGCCGTAAAGCCTGGGGATCCGGGACTGGTGAACCATTGAGTAGAGGAGAGTTGTTCAGGGACGTAGCGAAGAGATCCACTTTCTGGAACCCCTCAAAGTCAGGACTTTGTAGGCCACTGGATGATACAAACACCACTCGGGGATCACTATCCGAGTAGCTCTGCTCAGAAGACCCTGAGCACATTCCTGCTTGTCCAGAATAATTGAGCTGATAGAGAAAACAAGAGTTCCCTTGAGAACATCTACCATACCATGCTAGAAGAGAGAAGTGCTGCGAAATACAAGCACCGCCCTATTTGTTCTAAATGAGCCACTATCATGGTGTCGTCGTTCGCCATTACCACCGAGTGACCCACCAGGGATTGATATATCTGCTGCAAGGCTGCACTCATCTCTAGGAGATCTAAATGATAGTACCACTCAGATTCTGACCAGAGGCTGGAGGCCGAGTCGTACAGCATGTGGGGTCAACCTTTCTTTTGCAGCATCTGAAGAGAGCGTCAAATCTCCTCGGCGGAGATTCTCTTTTGTCAATCCTCTTCTCAGGTCCGTTCCCTGCCTGAGTCCCGTAGACTAGAAAAAAAGGGCAATTCCTCATGCTGAATCCCTGGGATCTGGCTGCCCCTAAAGAGATTGGATTTGAAGGAGTCCGATGCGGGCTTTATAAACCAGAGTGAAATGGTGGCTCTTGAGATGTAAACACTTCTGGCTGAAAGTCTCTCATATAAGTTAGAGACTACCACCATCTTCGACATTGGACCCCATTGATCTGAGGAAACTTCTCCAGGCTGATGATGATAAACATGCCTAAGAATAACCGTCTCTGATAAAAAAGCAGGGATATTTCTTGATATTTACTTCAACACTTGATTGCAGTAAACTAGAGTTGTCTCTGTGGTGATGAAAAGCCACCGAGTCTGTTAAGATTAGCCAGTCCCGAAATCTCCAGGGAACGAAGCAGATCCTGTAGGGCCAGGTTGACACCAAGGTAAAAACTCTTGAAAACCTGCCTTCTCGCCGAACAGTCTGATGAACTAACTTGTTCCAGGAGAGAACGAAAACTGGGCACTTCTATCAGAAAGAACCGACTGTAGAAGCTCGAAGATACCTTGATTAAGTAAGTCGTTCTGCAAAAAAGACAAAGGCCAAGTCTGGGAGTCTGACTGATTTTCAGATTTGCATGCATTAAAGAGAGAACCACCATCACACCTCAACAGGTGGGTGGGATGAGATGTGCGGGTCGACATCGGGCTTAGACAGCCAAGCCCCGCAAGACAGAACGGCCTTGGACCCAGGAAAAAAAGTTGAGATTCAATAAGGTAATACATGAATAACAAGCAACACAAGTAACACAAGGAAAGGATGGGAAAGCACAAAGGGAAAACTTGGAACACAATGGCGGGTCAGACGAGATGTGAGAGAGAGTGGCGAGATGTTATCTACGCCACGACCAGATGCTCACTGGCAACTCAGACTTAGCTGCGTGCTCTCGCATGCTTACCCCGGGTCGCCTCAGGGCGAGTATCCATCTGCCACGGAGGGACCCGACAAGGGAAAACAGAGATAGGGGAAACTACGCAAAATTCTTGGTCAGTTAGGCAGGAGATACCAGATACTCCTAAGAAAGTAGTTCTAGGTAAGTACTCCGTGTTGGAACAAACTTTATTTTTACGTGGAAGCTGTTGAATTTTGGAGATAACTGAAAAGGGGGTAAAAACAAAATGGGTAAAATTTCATGAGGGGTCATAAGTTGAGAGCCCCCATCTTAGGATTACAGTACTAAACAGTGAATTTTCTATGCTACTCAGACTGCTTCATTATGCATATGGGAAGGATTCTTTTCCTAAGCGATATCAACGAAGATGTATCTCCATAGCCTGTTCAGCCTGGTCAAATTAAAATGTAAGGTAATTACATATAATTAATGATGATATTATAAAAAAGATTAACCATCCCTACGAGTCAAACTTGATTCTTACAGAGCTCAGCCAAACAAATTTGGGAGGGAAAAATACATAACATGTAAGAGATAAAAATATGATAAAAACCTATGATAGACATCTGAATTTCATCTGTTAAACCTATGCTTCTTAGAAACGACTAAGTTCAAGTAATTTGTATTTTTCCTAACGATACAAACCGTGGGTTCTTTATTAGGGAACATATTTTCAGAGAGAAGACTAGCCATAAGACTTTTAGCCAGGTGTAATGGCCCCCACCATCTAGTGGAGGGGAGAGGGTAGTACCAGCTAGCCTGTTCACACACACTTGTCTTTTATGGTCAGTTTTGCTTACAGGCAGAATTTACCAGGGGATAGGTGTTGGCAGGCCAAATTTGTATTAAGAGCTAAAGGTTGGTATCATTACGAGAAATACAAATTACTTTAAATTTGTTATTTGCTCCGACACTAAATACGAAACCTTTTGCTCTACATTGAGGAAGACTCGGCCCCTAAGGTGGTGGCAGTGCTAACCAACTGGCTGGCTTTTGAACAAGGGTTTTTTCCCCCTTCGTGTTACGCACTTAAAAGCGGGAAAACCTCGACGCTTCGCTAAAAACCTCTGTGCAATAGCACGCTCTAGCAGCCTAATCAAGCTGTGTGATTGTGCGATACCAGCAGTGTGACTAGTCTGGGTAAGATTTCTCAAAAATGAAGGGATCTTTGAACCAACCATAAACGTTACCAAATCCCACCTCCCCAGGGTGCATGAGAACATGAGTATACACCTCTGGTTTTACCTGCAGAGAGAGGAGGCCAGCTTGCAAAGTATCGTAATCTTTGAACCAACCATAAAGGTTAGCCAATCCCACTTAGCTAGGGGATATGGGGACAAGGATCTACAGTATCTCTATACCAGGTTACACAAGGGAAATGGTTTTACCTATAGACAGAGGAGGCCAGCTTGCAAAGTACTGTAGGCACTGTTCCCCCACAGATGGGAAGATGAAAGAAAGAGCCAGTCGTTCTTCTCATTCATCCCAGACTTAATCCATAGTAACCTCGGCACTACACCATCTGCTACTTGCCCATCAAGGAGCCTGGGGTGTTTAACCCATTTTGTCATCCTGCCACCACATGGGCAAGGGAGAATGTACCCATGTTCGTGGGGGTCTTGTCTTCAAGGTAATGGGTAGCTTAAGTCGTCCGATGCTTCCACAGACCCGCTTGTAGCACCTGTACGAGTAGTTTTTCTTGAACGCTAGGGACATATGTATGCCTCTAACGTCATGAGCTGTGGGTCATCTCATTTAAGGGGAAGGATCAGGGTTCAACGCTCAGTCTATGATCTTGCGAATCCACGCTGAGAAAGGGCTCTTGGTGATGCTTCGTTTGACCTTCCCTGAACTGACGAAGAGTATTGACACTCTGGGGTGAGCTCCTGTAGTTCTCCTGAGGTAGCACCTCAGGTTCTCCCTAGTGTATTACAGTAGCTGTTGATCTGGATCATTGGTCACGCTACATAGGACTCCCAATCTAAATGGTTTGAATGTGGGATCCGAGCTTCTAGGAACAAAGTTGAGTATTACCTTACCCATCACCGTGACTGAGACGAAGGACCATAGGATTTGCTAACTCTCTTGGCCAAAGACAAAAGGAGCGAGAGAACTGTCTTCAAGGACAGGTGAAGATCTGCTGTTTGGCGTCCTGGGTCCTTGGGGGAACTCTTTAGGGACCGAAGGACACGAACCATGTTACGTGGATTAGGTCCAACTTCTGACTGAGAGAATACCAACACAGAGGAAAGGTTAATACTTTTCAGCTTGAAGCCGAAGCTCAAGGACGAGTAGTAGCCTTTCATTGCCGAGACCGAGGGGAGTTTCCCCCTTGAAGGTTATGCTGGAAAGTAGCTATGGGGGGGTGAGATACCTTGTTCATGACATCAACCACTGAAGGAAGTCCGCTAGCCTGTTAGCCAGCAACTGGAGAATTCTGGAGGTATCCAGAATATCCTTTTACAACTTGCTGTGAAAGCTTCTCCGTGTAAGATGTTGGCAAGTGTCTCGACACCTCCATCAGCAGCCGAAGAAGGTACGGGAACCATTCCACAGATGCAAAGCGGAACCGAGAGGGGCATTGACAGGTTGCTGATGATCTTGCCTTGTTAAGCACCCTCGTCATCAGGCAGTGCGGCGGAAGATGGGGAAAATGGCTAAAACGCCAGCTGACCTGCCGTTGCTGAATGGATCCAGCCGTAAAGCCTGGGGATCCGGGACTGGTGAACCATTGAGTAGAGGAGAGTTGTTCAGGGACGTAGCGAAGAGATCCACTTTCTGGAACCCCTCAAAGTCAGGACTTTGTAGGCCACTGGATGATACAAACACCACTCGGGGATCACTATCCGAGTAGCTCTGCTCAGAAGACCCTGAGCACATTCCTGCTTGTCCAGAATAATTGAGCTGATAGAGAAAACAAGAGTTCCCTTGAGAACATCTACCATACCATGCTAGAAGAAAGAAGTGCTGCGAAAAACAAGCACCGCCCTATTTGTTCTAAATGAGCCGCTATCGTGGTGTCGTCGTTCGCCATTACCACCGAGTGACCCGCCAGGGATTGATGTATCTGCTGCAAGGCTGCACTCATCTCTAGGAGATCTAAATGATAGTACCACTCAGATTCTGACCAGAGGCTGGAGGCCGAGTCGTACAGCATGTGGGGTCAACCTTTCTTTTGCAGCATCTGAAGAGAACGTCAAATCTGGGGAAAGGACGAGGAGGTCGACTCCTCGGCGGATTCTCATTTTTCAATCCTCTTCTCAGGTTCGTTTTCTGCCTGGGTCCCATAGACCAGACAAAAAGGGCGATTCCTCATGCCGAATCCCTAGGATCTGGCTGCCCCTAAAGAGATTGGATTTGAAGGAGTCAGATGCGGGCTTGATGAACCACAGTTAAACGGTGGCTCTTGAGATGTAACCACTTCTGGCTGAAAGTGTCTCTCATGTAAGTTAGAGACTACCACCATCTTCGACATTGGACCCCGTTGATCAGAGGAAACTTCTGCACACTGAAAAGATTTCCCCGCCCTCCAAAAATGCCGCAATAAGCAGAAATGAAAACGGCAACGCTTACACTGTAATGATGAAATAGCGTCTATATATATAAAAACATTACGTCAACTTGATACATCTGTAAAATAAGTGATTAAACGAGTTCTTTGCATAAAAGACTCAGATTTGTACAACATAGCTATGAACAATAGGCTCCACCAAACCCCCATCCTTAGCTCACAAGGATGGCGAGGTTGTAGCGACCAAAGGAACTATCAAGTTTGAGCGGGAGTTAAGCCCCAGTCTGGCAATCACCAGGCAGGTACATTACCATATTGGCCACAACAACCCAAGGGGACACAAAGAATGTGGAACAGAGGTTCTGTTCACACAAATGGGCGAGAACACCTGGACAGGAAGGCATGCCTACCAATCTGCAATGAAAAATATTCCGAGAACACCTGGACAGGAAGGCATGCCTACCAATCTGCAATGAAAAAGATTAAGTGCTAAAAAGCCAAGTCTGCTAGTACCGAGAGCATGCCTGTAAGCCTACTATTCGGTAGCTGAAGACAAAGTGGTTACTATGTGAGATGGTAGTGCACAGGGGTGGGGTGGGGGTTTACCTGGTTACCCTAACAGCAACTACTTCCAACTTCTTAGAAATTCCAATAGCTGAATTTTGTGCTTCGCTGAAATCATGCACCTATTAAAAAGCAGAGGGTTTGCCTTTGTGTAGAACTAACCAAATTTATTGCATAATGTTAAGCACCTTCACCAAGTTTATCAGGTCTGTGACACACAAACCAACAGGTGGTAAGGTTTGACTATCCTCATTTCTCATGGTTTTATTCTTTTTTTTTCTTTTTTATCAACAGAAAGACCTTTGTTTTACACCGAGGTCCTAACCAATCAACACGAGCTCACAGAATATTTACATTGGATGAAAATGCCAAAACGGCTAAAAACACATTTAAAATTATCTGAAAAATAACAAATAAGACAAAAATGTTTTTATCAATGTATGGTATAAATTTATGCTGTCTAAATATAGCTGTAGTGAACACAAGTTATACACCATTAAGAAAGGTACAGGATGTTGTATGTTAACCAACCATCTCAGACATATAATGAAAGTTAAATTTGTGAAAATCCTTTACAGAAATAAATTCATAAATTTTCATAAAATTTTTACAAACCTGAATCCTCTACATGTGGATAGCGCCCCTATACCCACATTCTTAGCTCACAAAGATGGTGAGGTTGCACCAACCAAAGGAACTAAAGAGCTTGAAGGGGAGTCAAACACTAGTCTGGCAGTCACCAGGCAGAGACGTTGCCATATAAGCCTCTACTCCACTAAGGGACAAAAAGAATGTAGATCAACAGAGGTTCCACACCTACAGCCGAGACCGTCTACACAGGGACGCATGCCTACACGTGGTTTCTCCCTTCGCCAAACACACACAATCTGCAATGAAAAAGATAAAGTGCAAAAAAGCCAAGTCTGCTAGTACCGAGAGCACGCCTATAGGCCTACTATTCAGTAGCTGAAGACAAAGTGGTTACTATGTGACATGGCAGTGTAAAGGCATGGGGGTTACCAGGTTACCTATCAGCAACTGCCTCAAACTTTCTATAAATTCAAACATCTGAGTTTTGTGCTTCGCTGATACATGCACCTATAGAAAAGACGAGGGTTTGTGTTCGTGTAGAACTAACAAAATTTATTGCATAAATAATGTTAAGCACCTCAAAGTTGAAAGTTAATCAATTTGTGATACACAAACCAACAGGTGGTAAGGTCTGACTATCTTCGTTCTCATTCCTTTTCCATTTTACCAACTGAAAGACTTTCAGGTTTTACACTTTGGTCCTAACAAATTAAGACAAGCTTAAAAAATATTTGCAATGGACGAAAATCCCAAAATACCTCAAACACGTAAAAATTTTTCAGAAAAATAACAAATGGAACCAAATGTTTCTCTACGATTCAATATCACCAAAGTTTGGAGTGGTTGTCCACGGACATCCCAGTCACATACTGTAAAACACAGCTTGCTAGTTTGAGACAACCTTATACTCATTAAAGCACTATTTTACCACTTACAAAAGCAAGTCTTTGAAAAATTAAAATTCTTGATCTATACTTCATTACTTTGCATCAATATTGAAAAAGGAAACCTAATGCAACCTACACAATTATTGTAGTATATTTTCAGCATTATGAAGCTTCATCTGTGGTAGATAATGTGGGAGGGTGGGCTGTGGCACCCTAGCAGTACCAGCTGAACTCGGTTGAGTCCCTTGTCAGGCTGGGAGGAACGTAGAGAGAAGAGGTCCCCTTTTTCGTTTTTGTTTCATTTGTTGATGTCGGCTACCCCCCAAAAATTGGGGGAAGTGCCTTGGTCTATGTATGTATATTTATGCAATGTCTAAATACACCTGAAATGAATAAAAATTATGATAAAAAACAGACACCATTAAGAAAAGTACAGGATGTCGCATGTCAACCAACTGTCTCCACCATATATAAATGTCAAATGTCAAAATCCATTACAGAATTTCATAAATTTTCAAAAAAATAATTTACCAAGCAATACAAAACTGAATCCTCAACAAGTGGATACTCGGATCTTACAATCCAAAACGTTTGCCTTTCATACATCAAACTATTCAGAGGGGTCCGTCCATTCAAGTAATACACTTTGTTTTCTATGGATTATTCTGTGGCAATCTTTTTTCTTTCCGTCTGTCATCGTCACAGACAAATATATTATTTTAAACAAACGCTGGGCAGTCAAGTAAATGCGCATCAAGTAGGGCGGATATTGCCGACGTACGTCTTCGTCTCCCTGATCCATGGGGTTTTTGGGAAGCAGTTCAAGCCGCTTTCATCTTTGCTTGGTTTTTGATGACCCAAGCACACGTGTACTGTATCCGTTTCCATGTCAACAGGTACACCGGTGAGAGGGGAAGCAGAGAGAGAACCAATATGGTGCAGTTACATCACCTGCCACTGCTACCCATAGGCGAGAATATGATTGATTGATTGAAAGTTTTCTGGCATCCTGACATCAAAGGTCATTGACGCCGATAGCATTTATTATATATGAAAAATAAAAGAATTCAATTAAAACCATAAAAGTTAAGTCATTATAACAGTTAAAATAGTTTTCAGAAGACCTGCTTCTGAAATAAATCTAAAAATGCCGCTCACATAGTAGGACACATCATGTCCAAGAATCTTGGCAAGGATGACCCTGCCCTCCTCACCTCAAGTCTCAAACAGATATCTATTTCTCAAGTTATTACAATTAGGGCATTCGGTCAACAAATGCCTCACTGTTATAGGTACTAAACAGTCCTCGCAATACGGTTTGTGTTGGCCCTTCCGCAGAAACTCGTGTGTCGACCGTGTTTGACCAATACGGAGACGACAAAGAGTCGCCTCCCATTTTCGGGGTATCATGTTATACCTCCAAGGTGATATGATATTTGTTACTTCCCTCATTTTATTGGCAAGACTATCCCCGTGCTGTTCCCATTTATTACAAACCAATTTCTTCGATGATGCTCGGATCACCATGTAGATCATATTCTGAAAAGAGAAAAAACAAATATTTCTGCATTTTTCCTGATTAAAATTAAGTTCTGTAAAATAATAACGTAACAAAAATATTAATTTTAAGGTTTCCTGAAAAACTATACTACTGTACTGGGAAAATTATATATGACGAAGACTCTGATGACTTCCAAAGACGATGACATCCACCACCACGACTTTGATGACGATGACCTAAACTTAATGACGTGGGCGACGATGACAAAGACAATAGATGAATGAAGAGGGTCCAGGCGATGACGATTCTCCTGCGGCGGCCGAGTTAACGGTTATATGCCGACAGGAAGACCGATGGACCAAAGAGGGAGAGGTCCTTCCCCACCAAGTGGAACTGTGCTGGCCTTGCTAATGTACACGTGTCGTTGTCGTATATGTATCGCACACTCTGAAAAGGAAACTTATCACATTTCTATACACATAAATATACATAAACTTTAAGAATGTTTTCATATATAGACACAAGTATAAGAGAAAAAAAAGTTAAAAGACAAAAATTAATGGCAGTCCAGATTAGGCGAGGAGGGAGAGAGGAAACAACCGCTCTCGATCCAAGCCAAAGGTAAAGTGACTAAATCGCAGGTGTGTGAACGCGAGTGGTAGCAAGCTACCCCACCCCTACCCCCACTAATTAGTGGTGTGGGTAGTTAACCCTCGGTAAATTTTAATGGCTCGTCATTTCAGCTCCGCCGAAAGTATAACCCCTAATAAATAGCGTGGTTTGTATTCCAGTTACGGAACAACTTTAGGTCTACACTGGGCAACGACCAGAGTACGAATGGTGACCTTTACCCTGTCCTTACCAGGCCTGACACGGCCTTCTTCTTGGTGCATTGTGGGTTAAAGACGGTGGAAGGTTGCTTTGCGCAGGGAATATACCCTGGGGGCATGTTACCGGCCTGAGGCTTTACGCCTTTTCCTTGGAAACAGTCCTGGTTGGGTGAAACATTTTCTGGTCGCAAGTTGAAACTAGAGTAACTCCTGAGAGAGTAGTCAGTGGTTACAATACATTGGAACACAAGGTACTGCATATACCTACACATCCTGACCTCGAAGGTGGAGAATCCATTTTAAACTTCTTTCGCCTACCAGACCTCACCCACTGGGAGGGCGACCACTCACGATACACACGAGGAGATTCCTTTGAACACGAATGACCTCGGCACGAACGGCAGAGACTGTGAGGATGTCTCCTCCGAGGACATGAAGGTGCTGCAATGGCGCCCTTCACGGCCTGGACAAAGTGGCATGGTTAGACCTCACAGGTAGTCACACCTCAAACAGAAAAAGAGAAAAGAAATTAGTTCCAGCCAGTTTAGGCTAACGGGAGAGTGAGACACGTCTACACTTTACCCAGCAGAAGTAAAAAGAGACGGTTATTCACTAGTGCTGGCAGAGGCAGTGGGTAAACACACCCCTGCTAGTTTGTATCTTGCATCGGGACAACTACAGTTATTTTCATAAAACACGTAATAGAAAAAAAATCTACTGCTAAAAACAAACCACGTCACTGAAAATGACAAATTCAGATACAATTTGTATTATTCCCTAACTAATACTGACCTGGAGTTATTCATGTAGATTAGCCATTAGACTTTAACTGCGAGGTGGCAACCTTGCCTAAAGTCAGAGTGCTAATCAGCCGATAATAAGTTTTTTCCGGATTAAAACAAAGTTCTGAAATAAAATGTAACAAATTTATTAATTCTAAGGTTTCCTGAAAAAAAAAACACAAATACTACAGACAAATATTATATGCGTAGGCCTATTGGATGTCGCAAACACAGGTCACAGTTTAAGTCGCGACCGAAAACTTCTCCCAATAGTACTATGTTGTTGTAAAGGTGAACGACCTCGAGAAGAGAAAGACCGTAGTCAAATCTTTGAGAGCCACATTCCCTTCGCACAGAAATCCATGTTTCCCGTAAGAAAACGGAAAAGGCAATAGATGAATGAAGAGGGTCCAGGCGATGACGATTCCCCTGCGGCGGCCGAGTTAACGGTTATATGCCGACAGGAAGACCGATGGACCAAAGAGGGAGAGGTCCTTCCCCACCAAGTGGAACTGTGCTGGCCTTGCTAATGTACACGTGTCGTTGTCGTATACGTATCACACACTCTGAAAAGGAAACTTATCATATTTCTATACACAAATATATATAAACATTAAGAATGTTTTCATATATAGACACAAGTATAAGAGAAAAAAAGTTAAAAGAGCTCTCGATCCAAGCCAAAGGTAAAGTGACTAAATCACAGGTGTGTGAACGGGAGTGGTAGCAAGCTACCCCACCCCTACCCCCACCTATTTAGTGGTGTGGGTAGTTAACCTTCGGTAAATTTTAATGGCTCGTCATTTCAGCTCCGCCGAAAGTATAACCCCTAATAAATAGCGTGGTTTGTATTCCGGTTACGGAACAACTTTAGGTCTACACTGGGCAACGACCAGAGTACGAATGGTGACCTTTACCCTGTCCTTACCAGGCCTGACACGGCCTTCTTCTTGGTGCATTGTGGGTCAAAGACGGTGGAAGGTTGCTTTGCGCAGGGAACATACCCTGGGGCATGTTACCAGCCTGAGGCTTTACGCCTTTTCCTTGGAAACAGTCCTGGTTGGGTGAAACATTTTCTGGTCGCAAGTTGAAACTAGAGTAACTCCTGAGAGTAGTCAGTGGTTACAATGCATTGGAACACAAGGTACTGCATATACCTACACATCCTGACCTCGAAGGTGGAGAATCCATTTTAAACTTCTTTCGCCTACCAGACCTCACCCATTGGGAGGGCGACCACTCACGATACACACGAGGAGATTCCTTCGAACACGAGTGACCTCGGCACGAATGGCAGAGACTGTGAGGATGTCTCCTCCGAGGACATGAAGGTGCTGCAATGGCGCCCTTCACGGCCTGGACAAAGTGGCATGGTTAGACCTCACAGGTAGTCACACCTCAAACAGAAAAAGAGAAAAGAAATTAGTTCCAGCCAGTTTAGGCTAACGGGAGAGTGAGACACGTCTACACTTTACCCAGCAGAAATAAAAAGAGACGGTTATTCACTAGTGCTGGCAGAGGCAGTGGGTAAACACACCCCTGCTAGTTTGTATCTTGCATCGGGACAACTACAGTTATTTTCATAAAACACGTAATAGAAAAAAAATCTACTGCTAAAAACAAACCACGTCACTGAAAATGACAAATTCAGATACAATTTGTATTATTCCCTAACTAATACTGACCTGGAGTTATTCATGTAGATTAGCCATTAGACTTTAACTGCGAGGTGGCAACCTTGCCTAAAGTCAGAGTGCTAATCAGCCGATAATAAGTTTTTTCCGGATTAAAACAAAGTTCTGAAATAAAATGTAACAAATTTATTAATTCTAAGGTTTCCTGAAAAAAAAAACACAAATACTACAGACAAATATTATATGCGTAGGCCTATTGGATGTCGCAAACACAGGTCACAGTTTAAGTCGCGACCGAAAACTTCTCCCAATAGTACTATGTTGTTGTAAAGGTGAACGACCTCGAGAAGAGAAAGACCGTAGTCAAATCTTTGAGAGCCACATTCCCTTCGCACAGAAATCCATGTTTCCCGTAAGAAAACGGAAAAGGCAATAGATGAATGAAGAGGGTCCAGGCGATGACGATTCCCCTGCGGCGGCCGAGTTAACGGTTATATGCCGACAGGAAGACCGATGGACCAAAGAGGGAGAGGTCCTTCCCCACCAAGTGGAACTGTGCTGGCCTTGCTAATGTACACGTGTCGTTGTCGTATACGTATCACACACTCTGAAAAGGAAACTTATCATATTTCTATACACAAATATATATAAACATTAAGAATGTTTTCATATATAGACACAAGTATAAGAGAAAAAAAGTTAAAAGAGCTCTCGATCCAAGCCAAAGGTAAAGTGACTAAATCACAGGTGTGTGAACGGGAGTGGTAGCAAGCTACCCCACCCCTACCCCCACCTATTTAGTGGTGTGGGTAGTTAACCTTCGGTAAATTTTAATGGCTCGTCATTTCAGCTCCGCCGAAAGTATAACCCCTAATAGATAGCGTGGTTTGTATTCCAGTTACGGAACAACTTTAGGTCTACACTGTGCAACGACCAGAGTACGAATGGTGACCTTTACCCTGTCCTTACCAGGCCTGACACGGCCTTCTTCTTGGTGCATTGTGGGTCAAAGACGGTGGAAGGTTGCTTTGCGCAGGGAACATACCCTGGGGCATGTTACCAGCCTGAGGCTTTACGCCTTTTCCTTGGAAACAGTCCTGGTTGGGTGAAACATTTTCTGGTCGCAAGTTGAAACTAGAGTAACTCCTGAGAGAGTAGTCAGTGGTTACAATGCATTGGAACACAAGGTACTGCATATACCTACACATCCTGACCTCGAAGGTGGAGAATCCATTTTAAACTTCTTTCGCCTACCAGACCTCACCCATTGGGAGGGCGACCACTCACGATACACACGAGGAGATTCCTTCGAACACGAGTGACCTCGTCACGAACGGCAGAGACTGTGAGGATGTCTCCTCCGAGGACATGAAGGTGCTGCAATGGCGCCCTTCACGGCCTGGACAAAGTGGCATGGTTAGACCTCACAGGTAGTCACACTTCAAACAGAAAAAGAGATAAGAAATTAACTCCAGCCAGTTTAGGCTAACGGGAGAGTGAGACACGTCTACACTTTACCCAGCAGAAATAAAAAGAGACGGTTATTCACTAGTGCTGGCAGAGGCAGTGGGTAAACACACCCCTGCTAGTTGGATAGTTAAACCCTGGTTAACCTGTTTCGACTAGTTTTCAGCTCCACCGAAATAACAATGCTAGGTTCAAGAGCGGAAACTTTGTATCTTGCATCGGGACAACTACAGTTATGTTCATAAAACAACTAATAGAAAAAAATCTACTGCTAAAAACAAACCACGTCACTGAAAATGACAAATTCAGAGATAATTTGTATTTTTCCTTAACTAATAAAGACCTGGAGTTATTCATGTGAATTAGCCATTAGACTTTAACTGCGAGGTGGCAACCTTGCCTAAAGTCAGAGTGCTAATCAGCCGATAAGTTTTTTCCAGATTAAAATAAAGTTCTGAAATAAAATGTAACAAATTAATCAATTCTAAGGTTTCCTGAAAAAAAAAAACACAAATACTACAGACAAATATTATATGCGTAGGCCTATTGGATGTCGCAAACACAGGTCACAGTTTAAGTCGCGACCGAAAACTTCTCCCAATAGTACTATGTTGTTGTAAAGGTGAACGACCTCGAGAAGAGAAAGACCGTAGTCAAATCTTTGAGAGCCACATTCCCTTCGCACAGAAATCCATGTTTCCCGTAAGAAAACGGAAAAGGCAATAGATGAATGAAGAGGGTCCAGGCGATGACGATTCCCCTGCGGCGGCCGAGTTAACGGTTATATGCCGACAGGAAGACCAATGGACCAAAGAGGGAGAGGTCCTTCCCCATGAAGTGGAACTGTGCTGGCCTTGCTAATGTACACGTGTCGTTGTCGTATACGTATCACACACTCTGAAAAGGAAACTTATCATATTTCTATACACAAATATATATAAACATTAAGAATGTTTTCATATATAGACACAAGTATAAGAGAAAAAAAGTTAAAAGAGCTCTCGATCCAAGCCAAAGGTAAAGTGACTAAATCACAGGTGTGTGAACGGGAGTGGTAGCAAGCTACCCCACCCCTACCCCCACCTATTTAGTGGTGTGGGTAGTTAACCTTCGGTAAATTTTAATGGCTCGTCATTTCAGCTCCGCCGAAAGTATAACCCCTAATAAATAGCGTGGTTTGTATTCCAGTTACGGAACAACTTTAGGTCTACACTGGGCAACGACCAGAGTACGAATGGTGACCTTTACCCTGTCCTTACCAGGCCTGACACGGCCTTCTTCTTGGTGCATTGTGGGTCAAAGACGGTGGAAGGTTGCTTTGCGCAGGGAACATACCCTGGGGCATGTTACCAGCCTGAGGCTTTACGCCTTTTCCTTGGAAAGCAGTCCTGGTTGGGTGAAACATTTTCTGGTCGCAAGTTGAAACTAGAGTAACTCCTGAGAGAGTAGTCAGTGGTTACAATGCATTGGAACACAAGGTACTGCATATACCTACACATCCTGACCTCGAAGGTGGAGAATCCATTTTAAACTTCTTTCGCCTACCAGACCTCACCCATTGGGAGGGCGACCACTCACGATACACACGAGGAGATTCCTTCGAACACGAGTGACCTCGGCACGAACGGCAGAGACTGTGAGGATGTCTCCTCCGAGGACATGAAGGTGCTGCAATGGCGCCCTTCACGGCCTGGACAAAGTGGCATGGTTAGACCTCACAGGTAGTCACACCTCAAACAGAAAAAGAGAAAAGAAATTAGTTCCAGCCAGTTTAGGCTAACGGGAGAGTGAGACACGTCTACACTTTACCCAGCAGAAATAAAAAGAGACTGTTATTCACTAGTGCTGGCAGAGGCAGTGGGTAAACACACCCCTGCTAGTTTGTATCTTGCATCGGGACAACTACAGTTATTTTCATAAAACACATAATAGAAAAAAAATCTACTGCTAAAAACAAACCACGTCACTGAAAATGACAAATTCAGATACAATTTGTATTATTCCCTAACTAATACTGACCTGGAGTTATTCATGTAGATTAGCCATTAGACTTTAACTGCGAGGTGGCAACCTTGCCTAAAGTCAGAGTGCTAATCAGCCGATAATAAGTTTTTTCCGGATTAAAACAAAGTTCTGAAATAAAATGTAACAAATTTATTAATTCTAAGGTTTCCTGAAAAAAAAAACACAAATACTACAGACAAATATTATATGCGTAGGCCTATTGGATGTCGCAAACACAGGTCACAGTTTAAGTCGCGACCGAAAACTTCTCCCAATAGTACTATGTTGTTGTAAAGGTGAACGACCTCGAGAAGAGAAAGACCGTAGTCAAATCTTTGAGAGCCACATTCCCTTCGCACAGAAATCCATGTTTCCCGTAAGAAAACGGAAAAGGCAATAGATGAATGAAGAGGGTCCAGGCGATGACGATTCCCCTGCGGCGGCCGAGTTAACGGTTATATGCCGACAGGAAGACCGATGGACCAAAGAGGGAGAGGTCCTTCCCCACCAAGTGGAACTGTGCTGGCCTTGCTAATGTACACGTGTCGTTGTCGTATACGTATCACACACTCTGAAAAGGAAACTTATCATATTTCTATACACAAATATATATAAACATTAAGAATGTTTTCATATATAGACACAAGTATAAGAGAAAAAAAGTTAAAAGAGCTCTCGATCCAAGCCAAAGGTAAAGTGACTAAATCACAGGTGTGTGAACGGGAGTGGTAGCAAGCTACCCCACCCCTACCCCCACCTATTTAGTGGTGTGGGTAGTTAACCTTCGGTAAATTTTAATGGCTCGTCATTTCAGCTCCGCCGAAAGTATAACCCCTAATAGATAGCGTGGTTTGTATTCCAGTTACGGAACAACTTTAGGTCTACACTGGGCAACGACCAGAGTACGAATGGTGACCTTTACCCTGTCCTTACCAGGCCTGACACGGCCTTCTTCTTGGTGCATTGTGGGTCAAAGACGGTGGAAGGTTGCTTTGCGCAGGGAACATACCCTGGGGCATGTTACCAGCCTGAGGCTTTACGCCTTTTCCTTGGAAACAGTCCTGGTTGGGTGAAACATTTTCTGGTCGCAAGTTGAAACTAGAGTAACTCCTGAGAGTAGTCAGTGGTTACAATGCATTGGAACACAAGGTACTGCATATACCTACACATCCTGACCTCGAAGGTGGAGAATCCATTTTAAACTTCTTTCGCCTACCAGACCTCACCCATTGGGAGGGCGACTACTCACGATACACACAAAGAGATTCCTTTGAACACGAGTGACCTCGGCACGAACGGCAGAGACTGTGAGGATGTCTCCTCCGAGGACATGAAGGTGCTGCAATGGCGCCCTTCACGGCCTGGACAAAGTGGCATGGTTAGACCTCACAGGTAGTCACACTTCAAACAGAAAAAGAGATAAGAAATTAGCTCCAGCCAGTTTAGGCTAACGGGAGAGTGAGACACGTCTACACTTTACCCAGCAGAAATAAAAAGAGACGGTTATTCACTAGTGCTGGCAGAGGCAGTGGGTAAACACACCCCTGCTAGTTGGATAGTTAAACCCTGGTTAACCTGTTTCGACTAGTTTTCAGCTCCACCGAAATAACAATGCTAGGTTCAAGAGCGGAAACTTTGTATCTTGCATCGGGACAACTACAGTTATGTTCATAAAACAACTACTAGAAAAAAATCTACTGCTAAAACCAACCACGTCACTGAAAATGACAAATTCAGAGATAATTTGTATTTTTCCTTAACTAATAAAGACCTGGAGTTATTCATGTGAATTAGCCATTAGACTTTAACTGCGAGGTGGCAACCTTGCCTAAAGTCAGAGTGCTAATCAGCCGATAAGTTTTTTCCGGATTAAAACAAAGTTCTGAAATAAAATGTAACAAATTTATTAATTCTAAGGTTTCCTGAAAAAAAAAACAAATACTATAGACAAATATTATAAGCTTAGGCCTATTGGATGTCGCAAACACAGGTCACAGTTTAAGTCGCGACCGAAAACTTCTCCCAATAGTACTATGTTGTTGTAAAGGTGAACGACCTCGAGAAGAGAAAGACCGTAGTCAAATCTTTGAGAGCCACATTCCCTTCGCACAGAAATCCATGTTTCCCGTAAGAAAACGGAAAAGGCAATAGATGAATGAAGAGGGTCCAGGCGATGACGATTCCCCTGCGGCGGCCGAGTTAACGGTTATATGCCGACAGGAAGACCGATGGACCAAAGAGGGAGAGGTCCTTCCCCACGAAGTGGAACTGTGCTGGCCTTGCTAATGTACACGTGTCGTTGTCGTATACGTATCACACACTCTGAAAAGGAAACTTATCATATTTCTATACACAAATATATATAAACATTAAGAATGTTTTCATATACTGTATAGACACAAGTATAAGAGAAAAAAAGTTAAAAGAGCTCTCGATCCAAGCCAAAGGTAAAGTGACTAAATCACAGGTGTGTGAACGGGAGTGGTAGCAAGCTACCCCACCCCTACCCCCACCTATTTAGTGGTGTGGGTAGTTAACCTTCGGTAAATTTTAATGGCTCGTCATTTCAGCTCCGCCGAAAGTATAACCCCTAATAGATAGCGTGGTTTGTATTCCAGTTACGGAACAACTTTAGGTCTACACTGGGCAACGACCAGAGTACGAATGGTGACCTTTACCCTGTCCTTACCAGGCCTGACACGGCCTTCTTCTTGGTGCATTGTGGGTCAAAGACGGTGGAAGGTTGCTTTGCGCAGGGAACATACCCTGGGGCATCTTACCGGCCTGATGCTTTACGCCTTTTCCTTGGAAAGCAGTCCTGGTTGGGTGAAAAATTTTCTGGTCGCAAGTTGAAACTAAAGTAACTCCTGAGAGAGTAGTCAGTGGTTACAATTCATTGGAACACAAGGTACTGCATATACCTACACATCCTGACCTCGAAGGTGGAGAATCCATTTTAAACTTCTTTCGCCTACCAGACCTCACCCACTGGGAGGGCGACCACTCACGATACACACGAGGAGATTCCTTCGAACACGAGTGACCTCGGCACGAACGGCAGAGACTGTGAGGATGTCTCCTCCGAGGACATGAAGGTGCTGCAATAGCGCCCTTCACGGCCTGAACAAAGTGGCATGGTTAGACCTCACAGGTAGTCACACTTCAAACAGAAAAGAGATAAGAAATTAGCTCCAGCCAGTTTAGGCTAACGGGAGAGTGAGACACGTCTACACTTTACCCAGCTGAAATAAAAAGAGACCGTTAGTCACTAGTGCTGGCAGAGGCAGTGGGTAAACACACCCCTGCTAGTTGGGTAGTTAAACCCTGGTTAACTTCAGTTTCGACTAGTTTTCAGCTCCGCCGAAATAACAATGCTAGGTTAAAGAGCGGAAACTTTGTATCTTGCATCGGGACAACTACAGTTATGTTCATAAAACACCTACTAGAAAAAAATCTACTGCTAAAAACAAACCACGTCACTGAAAATGACAAATTCAGAGATAATTTGTATTTTTCCTTAACTAATAAAGACCTGGAGTTATTCATGTGGATTAGCCATTAGACTTTAACTGCGAGGTGGTAACCTTGCCTAAAGTCAGAGTGCTAATCAGCCGATAATAAGTTTTTTCCGGATTAAAACAAAGTTCTGAAATAAAATGTAACAAATTTATTAGTTCTAAGGTTTCCTGAAAAAAAAAAAAACACTATAGACAAATATTATAAGCTTAGGCCTATTGGATGTCGCAAACACAGGTCACAGTTTAAGTCGCGACCGAAAACTTCCCCCAAATAGTACTATGTTGTTGTAGAGGTGAACGACCTCGAGAAGAGAAAGACCGTAGTCAAATCTCTGAGAGCCACATTCCCTTCGCACAGAAATCCATGTTTCCCGTAAGAAAAAGGAAAAGGCAATAGATGAATGAAGAGGGTCCAGGCGATGACGATTCCCCTGCGGCGGCCAAGTTAACGGTTATATGCCGACAGGAAGACCGATGGACCAAAGAGGGAGAGGTCCTTCCCCACGAAGTGGAACTGTGCTGGCCTTGCTAATGTACACGTGTCGTTGTCGTATACGTATCACACTCTGAAAAGGAAACTTGTCACATTTTTAAACATATAAATATACATAAACATTAAGAACGTTTTCATATATAGACACAAGTATAGGAGAAAAAAAGTTAAAAGACAATTAATGGCAGTCCAGATTAGGCGAGGAGGGAGAGAGGAAACAGCAGCTCTCGATCCAAGCCGAAGGTAAAGTGACTAAATCACAGGTGTGTGAACTCGAGTGGTAGCAAGCTACCCCACCCCTACCCCCACTAATTAGTGGTGTGGGTAGTTAACCCTCGGTAAATTTTAATGGCTCCTCATTTCAGCTTTGCCGAAAGTATAACCCCTAATAAATAGCGTGGTTTGTATTCCAGTTACGGAACAACTATAGGTCTACACTGGGCAACGACCACAGTACGAATGGCGACCTTTACCCTGTCCTTACCAGGCCTGACACGGCCTTCTTCTCGGTGCATTGTGGGTCAAAGACGGTGGAAGGTTGCTTTGCGCAGGGAACATACCCTGGGGGCATGTTACCGCCCTGAGGCTTTACGCCTTTTCCTTGGAAAGCAGTCCTGGTTGGGTGAAACATTTTCTGGTCGCAAGTTGAAACTAGAGTAACTCCTGAGAGAGTAGTCAGTGGTTACAATGCATTGGAACACATGGTACTGCATATACCTACATATCCTGACCTCGAAGGTGGAGAATCCATTTTAAACTTCTTTCGCCTACCAGACCTCACCCACTGGGAGGGCGACCACTCACGATACACACGAGGAGATTCCTTCGAACACGAGTGACCTCGGCACGAACGGCAGAGACTGTGAGGATGTCTCCTCCGAGGACTGAAGGTGCTGCAATGGCGCCCTTCACGGCCTGGACAAAGTGGCATGGTTAGACCTCACAGGTAGTCATACCTCAAACAGAAAAAGAGAAAAGAAATTAATTCCAGCCAGTTTAGGCTAACGGGAGAGTGAGACACGTCTACACTTTACCCAGCAGAAATAAAAAGAGACGGTTGACTAGTCACTAGTGCTGGCAGAGGCAGTGGGTAAACACACCCCTGCTAGTTGGGTAGTTAAACCCTGGTTAACCTCAGTTTCGACTAGTTTTCAGCTCCGCGAAATAACAATGCTATGTTAAAGAGCGGAATCTTTGTATCATGCATCGGGACAACTACAGTTATGTTCATAAAACACTTAATAGAAAAAAATCTACTGCTAAAAACAAACCACGTCACTGAAAATGACAAATTCAGATACAATTTGTATTATTCCCTAACTAATACTGACCTGGAGTTATTCATGTGGATTAGTCATTAGACTTTAACTGCGAGGTGGCAACCTTGCCTAAAGTCAGTGCTAATCAGCCGATAATAAGTTTTTTCCGGATTAAAATAAAGTTCTGAAATAAAATGTAACAAATTTATTAATTCTAAGGTTTCCTGAAAAAAAAAAAACATAAATACTATAGACAAATATTATAAGCTTAGGCCTATTGGATGTCGCAAACACAGGTCACAGTTTAAGTCGCGACCGAAAACTTCCCCCAATAGTACTATGTTGTTGTAAAGGTGAACGACCTCGAGAAGAGAAAGACCGTAGTCAAATCTCTGAGAGCCACATTCCCTTCGCACAGAAAACAATACATGAATGAAGAGGGTCCAGGCGATGACGATTCCCCTGTGGCGGCCGAGTTAACGGTTATATGCCGACAGGAAGACCGATGGACCAAAGAGGGAGAAGTCCTTCCCCCACAAAGTGGAACTGTGCTGGCCTTGCTAATGTAGACGTGTCGTTGTCGTATATGTATCACACACTCTGAAAAGGAAACTTATCACATTTCTAAACATATAAATATACATGAACATTAAAAACGTTTTCATATATAGACACAAGTATAAGAGAAAAAGTTATAAGACAAAAATTAATGGCAGTCCAGATTAGGCGAGGAGGGAGAGAGGAAACAACCACTCTCGATCCAAGCCAAAAGTAAAGTGATTAAATCACAGGTGTGAACGGGAGTGGTAGCAAGCTACCCCACCCCTACCCCCACCTATTTAGTGGTGTGGGTAGTTAACCCTCGGTAAATTTTAATGGCTCGTCATTTCAGCTCCGCCGAAAGTATAACCCCTAATAAATAGCGTGGTTTGTATTCCAGTTACGGAACAACTATAGGTCTACACTGGGCAACGACCAGAGTACGAATGGCGACCTTTACCCTGTCCTTACCAGGCCTGACACGGGCTTCTTCTTGGTGCATTGTGGGTCAAAGACGGTGGAAGGTTGCTTTGCGCAGGGAACATACCCTGGGGGCATGTTACCGCCCTGAGGCTTTACGCTTTTTCCTTGGAAAGCAGTCCTGGTTGGGTGAAAAATTTTCTGGTCGCAAGTTGAAACTAGAGTAACTCCTGAGAGAGTAGTCAGTGGTTATAATGCATTGGAACACAAGGTACTGCATATACCTACATATCCTGACCTCGAAGGTGGAGAATCCATTTTAAACTTCTTTCGCCTACCAGACCTCACCCACTGGGAGGGCGACCACTCACGATACACACGAGGAGATTCCTTCGAACACGAGTGACCTCGGCACGAACGGCAGACGGAGAGGATGTCTCCTCCGAGGACATGAAGGTGCTGCAATGGCGCCCTTCACGGCCTGGACAAAGTGGCATGGTTAGACCTCACAGGTAGTCACACCTCAAACAGAAAAAGAGAAAAGAAATTAGTTCCAGCCAGTTTAGGCTAACGGGAGAGTGAGACACGTCTACACTTTACCCAGCAGAAATAAAAAGACGGTTATTCACTAATGCTGGCAGAGGCAGTGGGTAAACACACCCCTGCTAGTTTGTATCTTGCATCGGGACAACTACAGTTATTTTCATAAAACACGTAATAGAAAAAAATCTACTGCTAAAAACAAACCACGTCACTGAAAATGACAAATTCAGATACAATTTGTATTATTCCCTAACTAATACTGACCTGGAGTTATTCATGTGGATTAGTCATTAGACTTTAACTGCGAGGTGGCAACCTTGCCTAAAGTCAGAGTGCTAATCAGCCGATAATAAGTTTTTTCCGGATTAAAACAAAGTTCTCTGAATAAAATGTAACAAATTTATTAGTTCTAAGGTTTCCTGAAAAAAAAAACAAATACTATAGACAAATATTATAAGCTTAGGCCTATTGGATGTCGCAAACACAGGTCACAGTTTAAGTCGCGACCGAAAACTTCCCCAAATAGTACTATGTTGTTGTAAAGGTGAACGACCTCGAGAAGAGAAAGACCGTAGTCAAATCTCTGAGAGCCACATTCCCTTCGCACAGAAATCCATGTTTCCCGTAAGAAAAAGAAAAGGCAATAGATGAATGAAGAGCGTCCAGGCGATGACGATTCCCCTGCGGCGGCCAGGCGATGACGATTCCCCTGCGGCGGCCGAATTAACGGTTATATGCCGACAGGAAGACCGATGGACCAAAGAGGGAGAGGTCCTTCCCCACGAAGTGGAACTGTGCTTGGCCTTGCTAATGTACACGTGTCGTTGTCGTATACGTATCACACTCTGAAAAGGAAACTTATCACATTTCTATACACATAAATATGCATAAACATTAAGAATGTTTTCATATATAGACACAAGTATAAGAGAAAAAAAGTTAATAGACAAAAATTAATGGCAGTCCAGATTAGGCGAGGAGGGAGAGATGAAACAACAGCTCTCGATCCAAGCCAAATGTAAAGTGATTAAATCACAGGTGTGAACGGGAGTGGTAGCAAGCTACCCCACCCCTACCCCCACTAATTAGTGGTGTGGGTAGTTAACCCTCGGTAAATTTTAATGGCTCCTCATTTCAGCTCCGCCGAATGTATAACCCCTAATAAATAGCGTGGTTTGTATTCCAGTTACGGAACAACTATAGGTCTACACTGGGCAACGACCACAGTACGAATGGCGACCTTTACCCTGTCCTTACCAGGCCTGACACGGCCTTCTGCTTGGTGCATTGTGGGTCAAAGACGGTGGAAGGTTGCTTTGCGCAGGGAACATACCCTGGGGGCATGTTACCGCCCTGAGGCTTTACGCCTTTTCCTTGAAAGCAGTCCTGGTTGGGTGAAACATTTTCTGGTCGCAAGTTGAAAACTAGAGTAACTCCCGAGAGAGTAGTCAGTGGTTACAATGCATTGGAACACAAGGTACTGCATATACCTACACATCCTGACCTCGAAGGTGGAGAATCCATTTCAAACTTCTTTCGCCTACCAGACTCACCCATTGGGAGGGCGACCACTCACGATACACACGAGGAGATTCCTTCGAACACGAGTGACCTCGGCACGAACGGCAGAGACTGTGAGGATGTCTCCTCCGAGGACTGAAGGTGCTGCAATGGCGCCCTTCACGGCCTGGACAAAGTGGCATGGTTAGCCCTCACAGGTAGTCATACCTCAAACAGAAAAAGAGAAAAGAAATTAATTCCAGCCAGTTTAGGCTAACGGGAGAGTGAGACACGTCTACACTTTACCCAGCAGAAATAAAAAGAGACGGTTGACTAGTCACTAGTGCTGGCAGAGGCAGTGGGTAAACACACCCCTGCTAGTTGGGTAGTTAAACCCTGGTTAACCTCAGTTTCGACTAGTTTTCAGCTCCGCGAAATAACAATGCTATGTTAAAGAGCGGAATCTTTGTATCATGCATCGGGACAACTACAGTTATGTTCATAAAACACGTAATAGAAAAAAATCTACTGCTAAAAACAAACCACGTCACTGAAAATGACAAATTCAGATACAATTTGTATTATTCCCTAACTAATACTGACCTGGAGTTATTCATGTGGATTAGTCATTAGACTTTAACTGCGAGGTGGCAACCTTGCCTAAAGTCAGTGCTAATCAGCCGATAATAAGTTTTTTCCGGATTAAAATAAAGTTCTGAAATAAAATGTAACAAATTTATTAATTCTAAGGTTTCCTGAAAAAAAAAAAAACATAAATACTATAGACAAATATTATAAGCTTAGGCCTATTGGATGTCGCAAACACAGGTCACAGTTTAAGTCGCGACCGAAAACTTCCCCCAATAGTACTATGTTGTTGTAAAGGTGAACGACCTCGAGAAGAGAAAGACCGTAGTCAAATCTCTGAGAGCCACATTCCCTTCGCACAGAAAACAATACATGAATGAAGAGGGTCCAGGCGATGACGATTCCCCTGTGGCGGCCGAGTTAACGGTTATATGCCGACAGGAAGACCGATGGACCAAAGAGGGAGAAGTCCTTCCCCCACAAAGTGGAACTGTGCTGGCCTTGCTAATGTAGACGTGTCGTTGTCGTATATGTATCACACACTCTGAAAAGGAAACTTATCACATTTCTAAACATATAAATATACATGAACATTAAAACGTTTTTCATATATAGACACAAGTATAAGAGAAAAAAAGTTAAAAGACAAAAATTAATGGCAGTCCAGATTAGGCGAGGAGGGAGAGAGGAAACAACCACTCTCGATCCAAGCCAAAAGTAAAGTGATTAAATCACAGGTGTGAACGGGAGTGGTAGCAAGCTACCCCACCCCCTACCCCACCTATTTAGTGGTGTGGGTAGTTAACCCTCGGTAAATTTTAATGGCTCGTCATTTCAGCTCCGCCGAAAGTATAACCCCTAATAAATAGCGTGGTTTGTATTCCAGTTACGGAACAACTAATAGGTCTACACTGGGCAACGACCAAGTACGAACGGTGACCTTTACCCTGTCCTTACCAGGCCTGACACGGGCTTCTTCTTGGTGCATTGTGGGTCAAAGACGGTGGAAGGTTGCTTTGCGCAGGGAACATACCCTGGGGGCATGTTACCGCCCTGAGGCTTTACGCCTTTTCCTTGGAAAGCAGTCCTGGTTGGGTGAAAAAATTTTCTGGTCGCAAGTTGAAACTAGAGTAACTCCTGAGAGAGTAGTCAGTGGTTATAATGCATTGGAACACAAGGTACTGCATATACCTACACATCCTGACCTCGAAGGTGGAGAATCCATTTTAAACTTCTTTCGCCTACCAGACCTCACCCATTGGGAGGGCGACCACTCACGATACACACGAGGAGATTCCTTCGAACACGAGTGACCTCGGCACGAACGGCAGAGACTGTGAGGATGTCTCCTCCGAGGATATGAAGGTGCTGCAATGGCGCCCTTCACGGGCCTGGACAAAGTGGGCATGGTTAGACCTCACAGGTAGTCACACTTCAAACAGAAAAGAGATAAGAAATTAGCTCCAGCCAGTTTAGGCTAACGGGAGAGTGAGACACGTCTACACTTACCCAGCTGAAATAAAAAGAGACCGTTAGTCACTAGTGCTGGCAGAGGCAGTGGGTAAACACACCCCTGCTAGTTGGGTAGTTAAACCCTGGTTAACTTCAGTTTCGACTAGTTTTCAGCTCCGCCGAAATAACAATGCTAGGTTAAAGAGCGGAAACTTTGTATCTTGCATCGGGACAACTACAGTTATGTTCATAAAACACCTACTAGAAAAAAATCTACTGCTAAAAACAAACCACGTCACTGAAAATGACAAATTCAGAGATAATTTGTATTTTTCCTTAACTAATAAAGACCTGGAGTTATTCATGTTGATTAGCCATTAGACTTTAACTGCGAGGGTGGCAACCTTGCCTAAAGTCAGAGTGCTAATCAGCCGATAATAAGTTTTTTCCGGATTAAAACAAAGTTTCTGAAATAAAATGTAACAAATTTATTAATTCTAAGGTTCCTGAAAAAAAAAACACAAATACTACAGACAAATATTATATGCGTAGGCCTATTGGATGTCGCAAACACAGGTCACAGTTTAAGTCGCGACCGAAAACTTCTCCCAATAGTACTATGTTGTTGTAAAGGTGAACGACCTCGAGAAGAGAAAGACCGTAGTCAAATCTTTGAGAGCCACATTCCCTTCGCACAGAAATCCATGTTTCCCGTAAGAAAACGGAAAAGGCAATAGATGAATGAAGAGGGTCCAGGCGATGACGATTCCCCTGCGGCGGCCGAGTTAACGGTTATATGCCGACAGGAAGACCGATGGACCAAAGAGGGAGAGGTCCTTCCCCACCAAGTGGAACCTGTGCTGCCTTGCTAATGTACACGTGTCGTTGTCGTATACGTATCACACACTCTGAAAAGGAAACTTATCATATTT